>NW_022589704.1:87139909-87206640 GCF_004348235.1 Phoca vitulina
CACTGTTGGTGGGAATGCAAGCTGGTGCAGCCACTCTGGAAAACAGTATGGAGGTTCCTCAAAAAGTTGAAAATAGAGCTACCATATGATCCAGCAATTGCACTCCTGGGTATTTACCCCAAAGATACAAAAGTAGGGACCCGAAAGGGTACGTGCACCCCGATGTTTATAGCAGCAATGTCCACAATAGCCAAACTGTGGAAAGAGCCAAGATGTCCATCAACAGATGAATGGATAAAGAAGATGTGGTATATATATACAATGGAATATTATGCAGCCATCAAAAGGAATAAGATCTTGCCATTTGCAACGACGTGGATGGAACTGGAGGGTATTATGCTGAGCGAAATAAGTCAAACAGAGAAAGACATGTATCATATGACCTCACTGATATGAGGAATTCTTAATCTCAGGAAACAAACTGAGGGTTGCTGGAGTGGGGGGTGGGGTGGGAGGGATGGGGTGACTGGGTGATGGACACTGGGGAGGGTATGTGCTCTGGTAAGCGCTGTGAATTGTGCAAGACTGTTGAATCTCAGATCTGCACCTCTGAAACAAATAATGCAATATATGTTAAGAAAGAAAAGAAGAAGAAGAAGAATGTAGCAGGAGGGGAAGAATGAAGGGGGGTAAATCGGAGGGGGAGAAGAACCATGAGAGACGATGGACTCTGAAAAACAAACTGAGGGTTCTAGAGGGGAGGGGGTTGGGAGGATGGGTTAGCCTGGTGATGGGTATTGAGGAGGGCACGTTCTGCATGGAGCACTGGGTGTTATGCACAAACAATGAATCGTGGAACACTATATCTAAAACTAATGATGTAATGTATGGGGATTAACATAACAATAAAAAAATAAAAAAAAAAAGAATATTCCTCCTTTGTGGAACAATATTGCTAAAGATTCTACTCAGTGATTCTTGTGCTGTCTTCTGAAGCTACGCCATCTAAATCTATAACCTTGTCACAGGATCACTCTTTAGATAACCAAAGGCACCATTATGCCTATCTAACCCTTCTCCTTTACAACTGAAACTTACCACTTCTTTCATATATCCTTACATGACCATTTGTAGGCTCTTTCCCTACCAATTTCCCTACTATGAATATAGTTGTATTTTTAATGACCTTAGTAAAATTAATGGTCTAAAATGGGGAGTTGATGTCCAATGGGTATAGAGTTTCAGTTCTACAAGATGAAGAAGTTCTAGAGATCTGTTGCACAGCAAGGTGAATACAGTTAACACTACTGAATTATATACTTAAAGATAGTTAAAATGGTAAATTTTATGTTTTTTTTTTTTTTTTTTTTTTTGCCAGAATTAAAAAAAAATTCATGGTCTAGAATTAAACAGGACTTAGTATCCCGTATGTGGTAGTTTTACAACAGATTGAAATGTACTTATTACCTTCACTAATTTAGATTCTAGGCTTCTGTTAGCACAATCATAGATGGCAGCCTTATCATGTAATTCCAATGTCAAGTGTCCAGTCAATTAATGCAGCTAAGCTTTTCTAGCTTTTCTTAGAGACTAGATCATTCCTTTTGGGTGCTTCTAATGTTTACTTTTCAAAGTTCTTTTACCTTTTATTTTGATAGTCTTCTCAGTCTTCCTTATCCATCTACTTCTGAATATGTGTATGGGTCTGGTCCTTTCCACTCCAAACTGTCACTCCTATTTCTGTCCTCCTGTAACTCCTAATCCTGATGCAGTTTTATGATTTTGAATCCATAATATTAATGATGTCTCCAGTTTTATGTAATTCAAAAATTTGATAAGGTAATTTTTAAGGCTGTAATCAAATAATAGTAACAAAGGCATGAACCTTTTGGGGAGTAATTAAAAACATTCTTCAGGGGAAACTGATTTAATAATTAAAACTGTATGGATACAGTTTTGAACAAATTACTCATTCACTTCAATTTACCACCATCTTGCATGCATGATGCTTTCATTTATCTTGAGGTTTCTCAAACATTGCTAAAACTACAAGAACACTCTATTTATGGCATTTTCATGATATATACTTACCTAAAAATTGTATCGGCAAATAAATGAAGTTAGTTTGGCATGCCTTGTTTTTATTTTATTCTTGAGCAAATAATCTCTTTAAAAACGCTAACAAAATAATGTTTTAGCAAGTTTATCCGGAATTATTGCCAGAGGTATATGTAAACTTCACTTCTCTATTGTTTGAAAACTTTCACTCATTTTTGAAATTAGGACAATGTTATTTACCCTTTTCCAGTTTTCATTTGTCTTTCCATTCTTTCATTTATTTCAAAATCACTGTCAATATTCTAAGACCAAAAATATTTGTTTCATTACTTGTTTGATAACTTGTTTCAATGTGAAGATAAACTCACTTTTAGCTATTATTTTTTTCCTTTTCTTTGATTTAGAACTTTATCTTCCTATCAAACCTATTTGTTTTTACTTCACAATCTGACAATAATTACTTCTATTAAAATGTTGGAAACAGGGGTCCCTGGGTGGTGCAGTCAGTTAAGCATCTAATTCTTGATTTTGGCTCAGGTAATGATCTCAGGATCTTAGGACCGAGCCCTACCTCAGGCTCCGTGCTGAGCATGGAGTCTGCTTAAGATTCTCTCTCTCCCTCTCCCTCTACCCTGAGTGTGTGCTTGTGCTCTCTCTCTCTCTCTCTCAAATAAATTTTTAAAAATGTTGGAAACAAAGAAATTAAGTTCTTTTTCCAGTTTGTGTCCTCCAGATTTATGCTTTATATCCCAGATGGTCTTGCTCTATTTTTTCATGTTCTATACATTTATATTAAAGATTTTTATTATTTTTGTTTGGAAGTGGTATCAAGCTTCTGTTAAGTTGTCTTTTGGTTATTCTTATAGGTATGTGACGTGCTTTTCCATCGTCTTCGGTTACAGTGCTCTCTTTTATACATACTAGATTAATAAGGCTCTGTATGCAACAAAGTGGGAGGTTAGGCAAACCCTGGTGGGGTATATTGAAAGCCACAGGCAGAAATTATTAAAAACAGCTTTTAGTTCCTTGACCTAACTCAGCATTTCCTCAGCTTTTTGCTTGAGGATATGAATCATCCAGGGAGCTTGGTACTAATAAAGATCCCCAGGCCACTACCGCCTTCCTCCAAAAGTTCCCATTCAGTAGGTCTTGAATAGAGTCCAGGAATATGTATTTTAGGGAAAGCACTTCATGTGATTCTTATCCTAAGGCAAGTCCAGAAAATTTAAACTATGTGATGTCGACATTCCCTACAAATTAGAATTTGTTAAGGCTGCTACAACAAATCACCACAAACATGATGGTTTAAAACAACAGAAATCCCTTCTCTCACAGCTTTGGAGGCCAGAAGTCCAAAATTAGCAGCGCCTCCCCCAAAGAGAATCCTCTGCCTCTTCCAGCTTCTTTTGGCTCCTGCTTTTCCTTGGCTGTGGCAGCATCACTCCAGTCTCTTGTCTCCATCTTCACATGGCCTTTCCTTGTGGAAATTCCCATCTTGAGATCCTTAATTACGTAGGCAAAGACCCTGTTTCTAAATAAGGTCACATTCACAGGTACCGGGGGTTAGGATTGGATATATCTTCATTTTTAAGATTTTATTTATTTATTTGAGAGAGAGAGAGAGAGAGAAAGAACAAGAGCTGGGGCAGGAGGTGGGGAGGGGGAGGAAGAAGCAGACTCCCTGCTGAGCAGGGAACCCAATGCAGGGCTTGATCCCAGGACCCTGGGATCATGACCTGAACTAAAGGCAGCCGCTTAACCGACTGAGCCACTCAGGAGCCCCAAGGATTCGACATATCTTTTTTTTTTAATTTTATTTTATTATGTTATGTTAGTCACCATATATTACATCATTAGTTTTTGATGTACTGTTCCATGATTCATTATTTGCATATAATACCCAGTGCTCCATGCAGAACCTGCCCTCTTCAACACCCATCACCAGGCTAACCCATCCTCCCACCCCCTCCCCTCTAGAACCCTCAGC
Source organism: Phoca vitulina (assembly GCF_004348235.1). Classification (NCBI taxonomy): domain Eukaryota; kingdom Metazoa; phylum Chordata; class Mammalia; order Carnivora; family Phocidae; genus Phoca; species Phoca vitulina. The sequence continues at coordinate 87,143,895 of NW_022589704.1, forward strand.
TTCTTTTTCAGAGTCCATCATCTCTCATGGTTCATCTCCCCCTCCGATTTCCCCCCCTTCATTCTTCCCCTCCTGCTATCTTCTTCTTCTTCTTCTTCTTTTTTTTTTTTAACATATAATGTACTATTTGTTTCAGAGGTACAGATCTGTGGTTCAACAGTCTTGCACAATTCACAGCGCTCACCATAGCACATACCCTCCCCAAGGTCTATCACCCAGCCACCCCATCCCTCCCATCCCCCACCACTCCAGCAACCCTCAGTTTGTTTCCTGAGATTAAGAATTCCTCTTTTTGATACATAGGATTTAACCCACAACTCCGGAGGAACTACACTACCAATTGAATTATAATAAAGGCTCAGGCATAAGTAGTTTCAAAAGCTGTACAGATACTTCTAATATACATCCAGGTTTGTGAAACACTCTCACAATACCAGTTATTTAGTCCTTGCCTCCTGATTAACTTCTTATGCGATCTCTCTATAACATCCTTCCAATCCTCAGATTCTCTTGCTTTTCCCTTGTATCTGGAGCTCTGCACCTCCAAAAGAAATTCAGCCCTTTAAATTTCTGTCAAGAGTAAACATGAATTCTTCAGACATTTCAGCAGCATTGATTGTACACACACACACACACACACACACACCACACACACACACACACACTGCTGTGATAACCCACTAACTGTTCTTGTTTTCAGTACCCTTTTAATTTCTGGACTCTGAAAATTTATATTATTTTCTTACACATGCAACCATGTATTAAAATGGTTGGTTATTACTTTGTCTAACATTTCTCTTTGTTTTCCTTATTGCCAGAACTGTTCAATATGTTTTTCTAGGTCTCCTATTAGTCTCATTCTGTATATACTTCCTGGATGTTCCTTTTGACTTCCAAGGCTCTGTTATATCAGTAGTAATCACTTCCAAATCTATTGCTCCAGCCTATTTGTAGCTCCTAAAATTTCACTACTTCTTATACCCTCCTGCAGCCATTCCAAAATTTTTTTAGTTTTTCAAACATTTTATATACTGTGACTTCTGGGCCTTCAGGAATGCCATCTTTAGAATACGCTAAAAGTAGTCCTTCCCCTCCTGCTCCCCTCCTGATTTAACCTAAACATATCATTCATATCAGCTTGTAGATTACTTCCTCTGGGGTGAATATCGAAGAGTAGTTTTGACTTCTGTTGTGGGTTGCAATAAAAACTTATGTTTCTTCTATCATAGCATTTATCAGAAATTTATTGAAGTCACTTGTTTAAGTATACTACAGGTATTTTTTCTACTAGATTGTAAGCACTGCGAGAAATGAAAATGCTGAACTTTGTATTTCCAGTGCTTAGCACTATTTTATTCATTCATATTCATTCATTCTAGGTGATCTGTCACTAAGGCCTAGAACTCTATCTGGTATAAAGCTCTCAATATTTTTATTGAATAAAACTTTTGAAGTAGTTTTCTACTCTGTCTCAGAGTAGAAACTTGAGGTCAGAGATTTTAAGTAAGTATCCAAGGTCATATAATAATGAGTGTTAAAATCAGGCTTTCAACTCAGATTTGCCTGCCTACAAACTATGTTCTTTATATATACCTATGTGATGTCTAAAATGAGGTTTTTATGTAACAACAATGAAAGAGCAACAAAATGAAGATGATTTGTGGTACACTGTTTTCTTACGGTTTTCTCCGAAGTATATTTACTTAATTGGATCTTTTGAAGTCTGTCCTGTGCACGTACCAATTCTCAAGAGCCACAGCTGGTATCATTATCTAGAAATGTTATATATTTCCTCAAAGGATATAATCCTATAATCTATATAATTTTAAAAAGCACTATTTTCCTATATCCGTATTTAATTATGTACCTTAGAGTAGGTAATAAACAGAATTAAAATTTAAATGGGCTGCATAAAACACAGAGAGAATAATTAAATTTTCAGTCCTTACAAAAATGTTTCTGTGCTATAATTTTTTTTAAAGGGTATTGGTATGATCGGCATGGCATAAGGATAAAATAATATATTTTGGAATCAGTCACACTATTATTCAGATTTTACTCTGATACTGGCTGGTTATGCAGTGTATCCTCAGGCAAGTTATGCTGTTTTCTTTTACAAATCAGGGTTAGCAATAACAATTGCAGGGCTGTTGTGAAGAGTATAGGCAATGTATATACATAACTAGCCTAGTATCTCATACTCAATAAATAATAATATGTAACGTGAGCATTATCGTCTCCTTCAAATTTAGATAACACTTTCCTAACCCTGGACTCCTGTAATATTCTTACTTTGTCATTTATTTTGACTTGAATCTCCTATACATTTTCCCCATACTTAGTCACGATGGTCAACTTTATATACATACAAGATGTGGACTACATACTTTCGAATGGACCTATGATAACTTTATTTTGAGACTTCAATAATAAGTTACTTAGAAATATTCACTTTGAGCCCAAGAAGGAGAAAGAAGTAGGAAAATTCCTAGAGACAGGAAAGAAACAAATTAGATCTGAAAACTACCTTTAAGCTTTGTGTACTGGATAAATATAAGTACCATACCAACGATGATTACCCTTGAGAGGAGAGAAGATGTTGCCATTTACATAATATCATACATATAACCTGGCAATAAATTTTAAATGAAAGATATAATAGATAAATTGAGCATACCACCTGCAACAATAGAGATTTTTTAACAGTCCATTACTCCACATTAAATATTCTACGAGGTTGAAGTCACCACAGAAATAAAATATAGTTTTCTTTTCTTTAGTGTAATTTTAATATAAAATGTAAGCCACTTTCATTCATAAATTTTTCTCTTCAGAGTTAATCAGGTAATCTTTCCAAGTGTCCTTCAGTGTGTCTCATGGGAGATCCAAAGTCAAAGTCGAGAAAGAAAAGATTGTGTTTAATATTTAAGTCTTTTTCAAATATAAGAATTCATAATGGTATCTTAAAAAGAACAAATACCTAGAAACAGACTGAACTACCAGATACTATTTTCAACTTTTAAATTAATGCTAATATGGAAGAACAGAGAAAATGTTAAATTTATTTTAAGAAGATTTTGTTTTATTTTTTAGGAGAAAGAGTATATTGTCATTAGACCTCTTACTATCGGATACCTGTGATAAGATACTAAGAAATTATGGATACAGTATTTTCCAATGTTAGTGAAAAGTGAAGTGCCTTATATTATACTTAAATTTTTGATGGAACTCCTTCTAAAGTGTGTTGCACATTTGACTGCATTATTAAGCAGAGAAAATCCAAAGATAATTTTAACATATTAAATTTATTCTTCTATTTTTTTTCCTGAAGTTCAGTTACTATCTTTTACTGGATTGCTATGATAATCCCAGGAGTTATTCGGTAGATAAACCCTATTTTTGCTACATTAAATGCCTTCAGGGTGTTGTGTTTTTCCAGATGACCTTTCTTCTGACTTCTTGACCTTTAGGACTTTAAGAACCTGAGAGATCGTGTTACAAACCACATGTCTGTCACCAGAGAGGCTGTGTGATTTACTCAATGTCACAGTGCTTTGTCAAGGAAACAGAAATGAAACATTAGTAACTTCACTCCCTTAGTCCTGTCCCTTCAATTAATGCCTTTGCTCTTTTTAGTGATTTGTCCTATGCTTTCTTCTAGTTACCCTTTTCTTAAATTCTATATAATTTACCTTTGGTCATATAAATTAAGTCAGACAAGGAGGTAGCCAAGAGAAATAATGTAACTAAGTATTAAGTAAAAAAATAAATCAGAAATGAGGTACAACTATTTAAGAACACATACCCATTATATGCAAGTACGTATGTTACATTCACTGTGCGCAGATATAGCATTCGTTTTCTTAGAGATTGAATGTACACTGGGTTTTAGATTATTTTATTTACTTTAAAAGTTTTTACCTTTTGGGGGCTAACTTCCAGATTTTTTTGGCGGGGGGGGCAGTTTTTAGACTTAGGATCTAAGAGGTAGACTCTTACAGGTCACTTGAAAAACTTCCCAATGAAGTAGTGCCAAATTTCAGAGGTCTCCAAATGCTTGGGGTGATTTATTTTTTTCCTAGTTAAATGTATGATGTTGGTTAATATGTTCCTAAGTTTATAGAAGAGAGATTAAAAATGTGAATTAGCCTATTCTAAATTCAAAAAGATGCAATGTTATTTTTAAAAGTTAGATCTCATCATATCTTAGAATCTGCTTTTTGTTTTTTACTCATTTTAACCATTACTTATGCTGATATTTTGTTTAAAGTCATTATTCATGTTTACTGTACATCTTTGAAACATTAAATGTTTATCTGAAGAAGAAAACATATTTTAGACAACATCCCTGTTGATTCTTGAAACATAAACACCTAAGTTTTCATTATATTGTCAGGTAACAAAAGAAAACTCTCTTAGAAGTATTGATTAAATTATGCCTTGGGCGTTTTCACATTTCTTTTGAGTGCTTCCCCTTATATGTCAGAAAATTTGTTGAGTTGCTGCATGGATAACTTTTGATATAGTCTTTTATCTCTTCGTATCAGTAAGTGATTGCCTCCTCTTCTGTCTTTGAAGCATATTTAGGCTCTGATCACATTTTTTTTTTGGTTTTGAAAAGTTAAATTTATTCTAAAATGTATATCTTGAGGCATGTCTTTGGTAATCACAAAATTTAATTAAGATTTGTTCAGTTTTAGAATAATATCCATTCAAATTCCAATACCTCAGGGGGATATACTCAAATGTAAACTCACACAAAGAAATTGTTTTTTAAGAAGTAGAAAGCAAGTAATCAATACCATATCAACCAGATCTGAGTCTACCACTTTTCTTACATATTGGACAAGTTACCAGTACTAGAGATGGCTTTCACTTGTAGTCTGTTCACTGGATGCTGTTGCTGGTCAGTCTGGCTGATTCTCTTTTCCCAGCTCAACTACACAGTAGAGAGAGTTCTCACAGCCTCCAAAGTTGACTTATTGTTTTATTACCATTTTAAGAATGAGGATGAATATTATAGCCTTCAATTTAATTTGAAATATTATTTTGAAGATAATACACAACCTATGTCTTTGTGACTATCATGAAAAATTAATTTGCTCACATTTTACTATTCTAGCTAGTTGTGACTTGCCAAAAACTGTAGGTTAATATAGACTTTAACTTTAAAATGTCATAGTTTTTAAGGGAAAAATATAAGTCATTCTATAAACATTATAACAATGTCATTCAAAATCCTTATTTCCTAAAGACACCATCACCAATGTGCTTAACTGGTGAAAATACTAAGAAAATGCTCAGTAACATGATTTCAAATATTTTGTAAAGTCCTAACTCTTAGAAAGGAACAATGCAGAATAGGTCTAGATGGAACCCCTGGGAAGCATAACTATTAGACCAGCCCAAGGCCCAAGGGCCAATATTCCAAACCTTCTTATCAGTGGTGCAGTGCAGGGAATACAAACAGTCCTTCATCAAATGATTCCCGTAGGCTTTCAGTCATTGTAAAGTACGCATTTAAAAAATACTAAAAGTATGGGTATCCTATGCCCTTAAGAAGTTTATGTCACTATATTTGTTTATCTACTGTTTCCTCTGCCTTTTGTGGAGGACAGGGGTGGAGTTCTGGTCACATTGGCAAATGAGATACAAATTAAATCAAGCACAGTCAATAACATCTTCCCTATTGAATGTTTTTATATCTTTCATAGAATTTCCAACTTGTGAGCCACTAACTCAATTTATATGCAAAAGTGGAAGATGCATTAGCAGCAAATGGCACTGCGACTCTGGCAAGTACCAAATGTTCCCAGTATTGCGCTGATTTGATTGGGGGCCCGGCTGTCGGTGCTGCTTCACCTCCTTCAGACGTAGTTTGTACGAGAAGTTTGCAGAGCCAAGCAAAATGGCTAAGACAAGTGTTGAGAGGGCACCTGGCACATCAGTGGGGATTAGCATTAAGGATAATGGAACTCGGTATCTGTCCCTTGGGGCTATAAAGAGATTGGTGTTCAGATATTATGCTGGACATAGTCTAAGTCTGCAGACGTGAAGTAAAGGGGACAATTGAGGAAATGACCTGGATGATTCAGGTTCTCTGAAACATCGATGTAAAGTGCTCTGTCACCTCAGGATGGAGGAGTTTATAAATTATTATGGAATTATCCGAATGGTCTCAACTCTGCCACCTTGCTCTTTATGTACAAATAATGTTTGCTTTCTTATACTCAATTGTGTCATTATGCTAAATTATGCCAAACACAGGTAAATGAATTATGTATAAATTATACATTCTCACTCACTGATTTCAATTTAATCTATTTTCACTTCACATTCCTCTCACCTCCCTCCTGCAACAGTTGTTAATAAAGAATATAAATCATTGCTAAAGATAGTGACAATTTCCCAGTATAAATACACACTTATGAGTCAGTAGGGGAAGGGTACATAGTGACTCCTCCTGTTGAGAATAGAGAAGAAGGGTCTGAATTAATGATATGGTAATAAACTCGGGGGCATAGGGATTATAGGTCTAAGCAATAATTTTCCACGATAATTATATCACCAGCTGTATCATTTCATGAAATTCTTGCAATCACCATTGTCCTCCCATTTTATAATTATTTCATGCTGCATAGATTTGTTCAGTCAATGGTTAGTCATTTCTGAGGGAAATAGAACTTAAGCTTTAAAATCCAAAGGCAAGGATTATTTTCCCTCTTCGTTTAGTAGTTGATGTTCAATCAGAAGCTGAACAGTATCGGAATGAAGATAATCCCCCCACTGTTCATGGGAAATGCTGATCATTAATTTATCATTCTTTTATCAAAAACAAGAGAATACTCTATATGGCAAAAAGAAATGGTAGATATTTCATAAGGAGTATTTTCTTCCTGGATCAGTTTTCACTCCCTTGATGTTGATGCTTCTTTCCAGATGATGACTGCGGGGATGGCAGTGATGAGGTTGGCTGTGTTCACTCTTGCTTGGATAATCAGTTCAGATGTTCCAATGGCAGATGCATCCCAGGCCATTGGGCCTGTGATGGTGACAATGACTGTGGAGACTTCAGTGATGAAGCCCAAACCAATTGTACCAGGGAAGGTTAGTAATTTTGTGAAGCTATGAACTCTCAGTTTAAATTGATATATAATATTTAAGTATTTCAGAATGAATATTATATAAAAATAATTTACTCAGTGGATAAAAAATATACGTATTTGGAACAGTGTAAAATAATTGAGCGATCACTTTCCTTTCTCTCTTTAACTTCTCTGGTTTCTCATCTTAACACCTCCTTATACTTTGATACCTTCTGTGGTGTTTGCTTCCTACTTTCATTAGATGCTTTACTTACCACTCCTTTAATCCCCTCCAACTTCTAAATCGCTGAACCCCAAACCCACCCCAAAAGGAAAACAAACAAACAAAAAACAAGAAAGGCATAATTTTTATTTTATTTCAACACCAAATTTGTTTCTTTAAGGCTTGAAATACCCCCTATTAAGTGATGATGTGTTCCCACTGATTAACTTCTGGAATGTAAGCTAAGAGGAGACTGTGACTGTGGGCCTCAGCATTATCCATGGGCAGACCGGACTCTGTCATTTGCAAAGTTCGATCAGCCATAGGTCATGTTAATAAATTAGAAATCATGTTGGAACTATCACAGAAAAAAAATCATTAGCCTGGCAAAAATGCATACAATCAGTAACTTTTTAAAAGATTTTATTTATTTATTTGAGAGAGAGATAGTGAGAGAACATGAATGGTGTGGGGAGGGGAAGAGGGAGAAGCAGACTCCTTGCTGAGCAGGGAGCCTGACCTGGGGCTCCAGGATCATGACTGGAGTTGAAGGCAGACTCTTAACCTACTGAGCCACTTATGCGCCCCCAGTAACATTTTTTTTAAGTAGAAGTTTTCTTTCTCCTTAAGAAATTGGAAGAATTTGTCATTCATTCTTTCATTTATTCCACAAATATTTATTGAAAACTTTTCATGTGCCAGGGACTGTGCTTGTACCAAAAGATGGATAAAAGGATGAAGAAACGTGGTCCCTGTTCAGTATTTAAAATCTAGCATGCAAACGGACAATAAAGTATTTATTTAATGAATTGGATGCTGGGGTGGGGGGCATATATTGCATGGTCATAAGAAAGGAATCATTTTCAAAGTGTTTTCCAAGGGCATATATTTGTCTTCTGCAAATATTTAACAACTTATAAAATGGAAAATTTCTATATTTTTTTCTCTGACATGATTCCTTTTGTCTTTCTTTTGTTTCCTCTCTCTGTCACTTCCTCCCTCCCTCCCTCTCCTCTTTCCCTTTTTCTCTTTCTTTTTTTTCTTTCTATCCCACCCCTATTTATCTCTATCTCATTTTTTTGTCCTTTTCTCTCTTACTTTAGTTGGTTCACTAATATATAGGAACTAGAGCTTTTTACTTATCACTAACCTTGCATGTAGAAAGAAAAGGTGTACAAAAATATATTTTCCTTTTTTTCTTATATGTTGGAAACATTCATCTGGGGTATGGTTGACATGTCATTACTAAGTTATGCTTTGAATATAAACTGCATTTCCCCCCACCTCACAGATGTCTTTGTGGGCTCCTCATGAGGTGTACATCTGTGGTCTGCTGGCACTGCCCCTGATATGCTGTGAAAGATAAATTGCCCCAAAGTCAATTTACTTTCATCTCAGAAGTGAGATCCCATCCCTCTTTTCTATGTGAATTTGTCTCTAAGTTAAAATGATCATTGCACATTAAGAAGTTTTGGAGAGATTGCTTTAGCTTCATGAGTATCTATAGTGAGTGGCCCATCCCCTGGTAGCCTCACTAGATAATTTCTTAGGTTTGGATTATTATAGAATCAGTGTCTATTTAATATTAATGACCTTTACCTTTAGAGCACCTCAATTTCACAAGTACGTTACTGTAAAGGATATACTGTCAATGTGAATACCATGCATTTCTAATATGATTACGGTATTATACATACTAAAGAAATGATCCAGATAATCTACATGATTCTTGGATATGTTTCAAGCAAAGAATGAGAACTTCCTGAACTAATTTATATTTATCAGATTATAAATTCCCTAATCAAATATTCTATTTGGTGAATACAAGTTGCAGGAATTGGAGAAAGCATGGGGATATTCTAGGATGACTTTGATACAAGACAATTCAGAGTGTTTCAGAGGGCATTCAAATATTTTTATCCATCATTATTTTATGTATTCTGATATGGAAGTTGTAAAATAATCATGACAGATAGAATTGTTAAAGCTGATCAGGAAAGTCATTTTGCACATGCAAGCTTTGTAAGGCCATTGCCAAAGTAAAGTAGAAATTTGATGCAATTAGTCATATAATTTAGTCTCGAAACCTGCTGTGGAAGAAAGAGCAGGGGATTCTAGCTTAAGTTTCAAGACAGGCTGTCAAAACTGATCAAATCCACCATATAATTGCTCAGCACTTTGCTGTACATTGCCTGGGTTAAAAGAGCATGTGTGTAGTTTCTCTCAACTCAAATTGTTTTCAAAAGGGCAAAAATACTCTTGAGTTAACTTTTAATAGTAAAGGAGCAGAAGAAACCAGGAAATGGAACATTCCATATATTATCCCCTTTTTAGAAAATTCCTGAATTTAAGTTCATTCATATTGTCTCTGAAACCACTTTCAAAAAAGAATTTCTATAGTGATGATCATTTTTTTCATCATTAGTGTGACTAATATGTGGGGAGACTATTAATTGCTAGTCCCCTTCTAGATAAATTTATATTCATCTCCTTCCCCTTAATGTTGTGATGGTCTTTCCTCTCACTTCCAAGCTCCCTTACTAGGCAAACAAGATGCAGTATCTTTAGAAAGCACTGCACACATGCATGCACACACAGAGTCTACAAGCAAGAGGTGAATAGAAAGACAACCATAGCACAATGATTCCTTCCTTTGCATCATTGCCTGTTTATCATTAATTTAGCTCTGGTTTCTTTTTTGGTTCTGACTACTTTGGTTGGCACATATTTCTATAGTGAGTCTTTTGTAAAGCTACTGGGTGAATAGTTTTTACAAATGGAAAAAATAAGTGACCCTCAAGCAATTTGGTATGAGGGAACTCCCTTTAGAGCCTTAGGCCTGGTCATTTATTAAGTATTAAAAAGTTTTGTAAAAAGATGGTTTTACCTGTGAAGACATGAAGAGTGGAGTTAAAATGAGATTTCAGTCTTTTCTTAGAAGTCTTTAACTCTCTGTCTAGAAGGAAAAATAAGACAGAGAGAGAGAGAGAGAGAAAGAAAGGAAAAGAAAGAAAGAAAGAAAGAAAGAAAGAAAGAAAGAAAGAAGAAAGAAAGAAAGAAAGAAAGAAAAAAGGAGACTGGACATATGCATCTATAAAATAAAAAATATATAGAATTAATCTTATTGTTGACAGTTTAATTCATTTGAATTATGTATACTTTCGTTCTTCTACCCTTTTGGGAATAGTCTTAACCAATTTTCCCAAGGAATAAGGCATTTCTAAAGCAAACATAAAATTTTTTTTTAGTATCTTTAGACAGCTATTCTTTAGGTCAATTTCCATTCAGAAATTGTTGTAAAAATTTATACCCAATAATTTCAGCACAGACCTGATGGGATAATAGAACAGGTTTCTCTAGAATTGATTTTGCCTAAATTTTGCAATTTCGCCTAAATGCAACTGAAATATCCCTCAAATATTTGGATTTTTCTTTACTTTGAAGGGACATCTGATCCTGATTTATGGTCACTGTTCTTTAATGCCTTCTGTTTGGCTGTCTACAAAGGGAATATTTACTGCCAGGTGCACTAGGCACATGAGCTGGGTGATAGAACATATGTGATCTTTTATTTACATCACAAATGCAAATTAAATGCAAATTTGAAATTAAGTATGTATTGACCTTCAATTTTGATTTATTATGAATAATGTTTAACAAGTTCCCAAATCCATTAGGCAGTTAAGTGTATAACATTATTAATATGTATTCCTACACATGGTCATATTCTTCTGCTTTAACTGCTTAACTCTGTTTCTGCTTTGGAAACTTTCACTTTTTTGGGGGCTCTGTCCTCATTCATTCATTTATTCCTTCATTCATTCATTTGCCTTACTACTTCCCTGTTCACAGATATAAGAAGGAAGCTAGAATAATTTTGTCTTTGTAGTTTCATAGTCAAGTACGATATCTGATACACAGTTAATGCTCAGTAAATAATTATTGAGTGAAAGAGTTTATTTCTTTTTTTTTTTTTTTGAAAGAGTTTATTTCTTGACCACAAAATTTGATTAGACCCTCAGAATTCAACCCTTATTCATTTTGTGTTACTAGTAACTTTCTTTTCTGTTTCTTTGCCTTATCCCCAGATCCTGGAGTTTATTTTCATGATGATGTTTAAGACTAGGCATACTGATCTATTCACGTACATCTCCTTAATAAAGTGTAATCACTTTCATTTATCCAATAAATACTTGCACTTTCAGTCCAGGATTCAATAAAATAAAATAGATAGGACATCTCCCTTATCTTGTATTAGTGTTTATTTATTTTTGTTTACATCCTATCTGTCCAATAGATAGTACTTTCCAGAAAGATAGGAAGAGTTTAATTTTTCTAGTATCTGTTATTTAACAGTAAGTGAGTGAGAAGATCCCATTAGTAATAATTCAGTGTTGGGAGGAGGAGTTAGCATATGTTGGCCACCCACTAGTTGCCAGGCATTTGACATTTGTTATTCCATTTAGTCCTAACAATAGGATTACTCAGAGAGGTTAAAATACTTGCCTAGGATTACACAGTTGGAGTTTCAAGCAAAGATTTTCTGTTCTTTATTCTTCCATCGAGCTCCCTGCTTGTGTAATGATGGAATATAATTCACCCCTTCCCTTTTTTTCTAACTCTTTATGCATAACATTTATATGATCTCCAAATAATTACTATGTTTTTCTCCATTGCATTCTCATTTTTCTTTAAGAGAAAAGAAAGAACTTTCTACTTGTTACAGGTCATTGTAATGATATTTCCCAAAGAGCACTAGAAGGAAACTGAAACATTATATTAAATAACCGTAGTAAATCTGCCTGTCTCTTTTTTTGGTTTGTTTGTTTCTGTTCTTTCACGCCCACAACTCTCCTTGATAAAGTAGATTCTGAAACTTCATCATTACAATAGCTGTGGACATTCCCACAAAGACAATTTCTTCAGTCACCCAAAGAATCTTAGTCTGCCATAAAAGTTTCACCTCATAGACTTAGAAAATTTAGAAAGCTGGGAGAAAATGAAAGATCATTCAGTTCAGTTATTTTATCAGGCAGATGAGAAAAAGGGCTCATTTAGATAAAATTATTCTTATGAGTATATAACAGTAATAAAAACATGCTGCTTCCTAAAAGGAGTTGATCATGTTCTGTGTTAGAGATTTGAGACTGAAAACTTTTAGCCAGGAAGACATTTTCAGGACAGGTTTTGGATTTTTTTTTTTTTTTAGATTTTATTTATTTATTTGACAGAGAGAGGCACAGCGAGAGAGGGAACACAAGCAGGGGCAGAGGGAGAGGGAAAAGCTGGCTCCCCACCGTGCAGGGAGCCCGATGTGGGCCTCAATCCCAGGACCCTGAGAACATGACCTGAACTGAAGACAGACGCTTAACCAGCTGAGCCACCCAGGTGCCCCAGAGATTTTGGATATAAATGATTATGCTAAATTCTTTGTGGAAAATCCAGGAAAATCAGACTGTAAGGCCAATCAAAAAGGGATAATATCCTACCTAAGGACATTGAATGCACCCAGAGGAGTGCAGTTATCAAAACTCGATTTGTGGCCAAAGACTTAGGTTACACATTGAAGCATGGAGAGAATGGAAATTAAAACCACTATCTCTTGACTTCTGGTCTATATCCTATCCCATCTCAGCTGAACCCATCACGTTTTTAGCAGCACAGTTTAATCCTAACAACGTAGGAAACAAGATGCCAATAAATACTATACACAGTCAGACTCAATCATCTGTTTTGTTTTTCTTTTATGAAAATATTCTGAAGGTGCTTTCAATTAATTTTTACTAAAACACACAATCAAAATAACTGCTGCTATGTCTCCCTGAATTTTATTGAGAATAAAATATTGTCTTTGAATTTGAAGAAATTAGCAAATTATGTAGTCAGCAAAATCGTATGATCTTCTCTTCTAGTGACTTTTAATTATCCTCCTTTAATGAAAACATGGACTGTTTTCTGATAAAATACAAGTAAGAGCAAATTAAAACTTCATCTACTTTTAGAGAGGTATAATAACCACTTTCAATGAGATACCAATTGTCTGGCTTAACTTTATTCTCTCGCAGATTGATTTATTTTCCTCAGGAAATGTTAACACTGAGATATCAAAACAATGTTAATTATGAATGGATTTTATCCATAGGAAACCTCTTTTTGTTTTCTCGGACAAAATAGCTCTTTAAAGGTCATTTTAACCTCAATACTGCAAACAACTTTTACATCAAGAGCAAAGAAGACTCAAGGCTTTTGAATCCATTAATAACAAAGCCTGTTTTGAGAATCCATAATGTTTCGAGAATTATCTGTGATTATCAGGACAATTAAAGGGAATCAGATAAGTATAATTTTAAAAATAAAATATTAAAAAGGTTCATAAAAATAGGAAGAAAGAAGTCAATTATCTTCATCTTAACTATACAGAAAATAACAGATCTACACTTATTCTTAGATAAATTTAGCTCTTGTAGTGACAATAATTATGCATCTTGACACAAAGCAGAAGAACATCTCTTGTTTTTTAAAAGATATAATTAATAACAAAAGTCAATAGGTAACAAAAAGACTTAATTTTAATGAAGAACCTCAGCCTGGTTCCTCTTCTTTTAATAGAGCCGAAAAATAAGGGCAAGAGTGAATTAATTTCCACAGTCTTAAATTCTGCTTCCTTATTCTCCCATTGTGGGTAATGATCAGTGAAATGGTAGGACTTCAGGCATTCAGCAGAAAATAGACAAATTAAAACAAACAAACAAACAAACAAACAAAACAGAAAAGAGACAAGGGGCATGGATGATCTACAAAATAATTAATTCACCTCTCAGTAATTGAGTAGGGCCATGCTCTTGTGAGAGTGAAGAAATAAGCAATAGGATAGAACTTTGCCTTTTTCCTGTATAAATAGTTGGTAGTTAGATTCTTTCAGAACCTATTTGAACTGTCAGCCTTTGTTCCTTTATTTATCAACTGAATTTGTACTTAGATATCGTATTCCTGCAATGTAATGATCAGATTTATTCACTTTTTGTTAGGAAATTTATTTTGGTTTTAGGATGGTATTTGTGTACACATGGGCCTCCCAAGGAAAATGAATTGTCATTATTTGCATCTAAAACCTTTCCACAAATAACTTTGGTGCATAAAGAGCATCCACTTAAATTGCCATGACCTTCCTGGAACAGAATATTCACTGGTATCAGAATCTTTCAGCACAGCATGTTGTTATTGTTGATATGTATGCACTTTAATGGTATTTTCTATGAATCATAACCAGAATTTACCCCATTTTAGAACAGGAGTTGGCAAATATTTTCTGTAAAAGGTCGGATAGTAAATATTTTAGATTTTGCCTATTGCAACTACCTAACTCCACTGTTCTGGAACAAAAGAAGCCATAGAGTATATGTCTACAAATGATTATGGCTGTGTTTCAATAAAACTTTATTTATGACAACAGGTAGTGGACCAAAATTGGTCCACAGGTCATAGCTTGCTGACCCATTATTTAAAACACAAGTAGAGACACACTCTAAAGGAACTATAATCTTAAATAATCCTTTATGCCCATTCCATAGAATCAATCTTAAAAGACAAAGGCAAAAAATAATGGGCAGGAAAACAAGGCCAAAAAAAGAAAAGATAAGCCATTAATAATTTCTAAATAATATTCTCTGGCCTTTCCTCAAACATATGCCTTATGTATGTGTGTGTGTATATACATATATATGCTTATACACATTCTTTCTACATAGGAATGTTCCACATTATTTTAAAATATCAAATTAAATAATGTAATATTTAAAATTTTGTTCCAGTAAATATTTGATGCCTGTTGTGAGCTAAGCATATTGCTAAGCCAAGAGGTAAATTCCAAATGTAAAATATCTGTATTGCCACCTGTTTTAGTTAATAGTTGGTATCTAACATAGCTATTAAGGTGATTGGCTAATTTGAACAGTAAATGGAAAAACAGATTTCTCAATTACACAGCCAATTCAACAGACTAATACATTCTGTACACTAATATTTAGATAATGTAGAAGTTCATCATTCCCATGATACGTTAAATTCTAAATGGAATGCTCATGGTAGAGTTCCAAATATCAAAACTTAATTTAATTTAATTTAATTATTATTATTTTAGAGAGAGGGAAGGGTGGGGAGGGGCAGAGGGAAAGGGAGAGAGTGAATCCTAAGCAGGCGCCCAGTGCGGAGCCCAATGCAGGGCTGGATCTCACAACCCCGAGATCGTGCATGACCTGAGCCAAAATCTAGTCAGATGCTTAACTGACTGAGCCACCCAGGCACCCCAAAACTTAATTTTAATGAACTAAAAACAATGTTTTATTTGCTTTACATAGATTTTGCTTCTATATTTTACCTTACTGGGGGATATTTAGTGTCATGAATTGAAATTCTGCTACAATATATTTTTTGTGTCTATATGTCTACGCGTTTTCAACACTCAAATCATTTTAGTATTACAATAATTGAATTTGTGTTTAGGTATCCACACATTGTTTCCCATTTCCTTCTCTTCAACTTTTCTTTTTTTTTTTTCCTTCTCTTTTACTTCCACTTTTCTAACTGAACCAGACAGTAAACATTAAAGATTTGAAATATGGTCTCTTATTTATTATTAAAGTTCCCATTAAATCCCATGTCCTAATAAATGGTTTTGATAGTTCCATCCGCTTTCTTATCAGGATAATCTCCAGTGAGGGCTACATGCAAAGGTAAAAAGAGTTTGTAGAATTGAAAGTAAAACACAAAAACCATGCCCTGTATGTTGGGGTGGAAGGGAGTGAGGGGCGGTCAGGTTAATAACCAAATGGTAACATCTATAACCTAGATGACAGGCAGGCCATCATCAAGGTCCACTGGGATGAGGACAAGTTGAAGAGGGGAGGCTCTGGGCTTGACTTCATTATTAGTTCACAGCAGAGATTATAATGCCATCACACAGGCCACAGCCCCTGGGGAATCCGTCCCATGTAACATGGAGAAGAGCAGAACAGTGCATCTCATCAACCCCAACACAGGCTCTAGACAGGCTGGGAGGCAGGTTTTAACAAGCACCCCTCCCCTAAGGATCTATATAAACAAAGGATAGCCTAACCTCCTAATGGGATGTTAAGGGTCTCTGGAGGCAGAAAGGCCAAGGTTAGGTCCACACTCTGTTCGAAAATGAAATGAAACTGTTGACATACTGCCAAACTGATTTTCAGTGGTTCCAGGCAAGTGAAGAATATCTAGGTATCTGGAGCAAACAGCTGCCTTAGGTACAGGAATTATTAATGCATAGTGATTCAAGCTAGGAAAGAGCAGGGACTGACACATGGTGATTATAGGTAATGCAGGAAGCTGTATGCACATGCAATGCATAGTGCTTTTTACTTTTCAAAGCATTTTACAGTGAATGACAAGTTAATGTATAAACTCCATTAAAACAATAAAAAAGTCATTTTTTTCTACCCAGATTGGTCTCACAATTTAAATAATTCATTATATTTGCAACACCATTATTAGTTATTTTCTCAGAGGGGCTTTAACATTTCTTATAAACCAAAAAATGTATTCTGACTAAAAAAAAAAGAAAAAAAAAGGTATGGTATATTTTTTCAATCCTGCTTTTCATTTTTTTTTTTAATTTTCAGAGGAAAAATTCCTTTATGTCTCTGTACAGTTGCTAGTCTTCTAACTGCAAGTATTTAGTCACAGTGAATTCATTTAAATATTGGGATAAATTCCACCATTGGTTGCCACATTTCCTTCAGGGCTCTGCATTTATTTATTTATTAGATTCCCCAAATTGTATGCTTGGTTTAAATAGCTTCGGGGCAAAAATACAATAAAATTGCATTAGTTAAAAATATAACCAGCATCAGCAACATGAAAACATAACAGTAAAGCAGCATGAGCATATACATATAAAGATAGTCATCATTTTAACACTCCATTGGGACAAGCCATATTACGAAGATAGATTGTGCACCAAGCCCTAAAGCTTAAGCAACTGGGGCTCTGGGGAAACACACAGGCCTGGAACTCAGGTTGGAATGGTCATCACAGGCTCCTCGGAGGAATGCAGCTCTCCATCCAGGGGAAAATCAACAACTGTTAACAGAAGCAGATTTCATTTGGCTAGAGGTTAGGAGGAAATAAAACTCCACAATTTTTTTTTTTTTTTCTGTATTTTCTGGCAGAGGACAGCATGTTTCTAAACATCAACACACACCCAAACCTAACAGACATTGAAAAATAGGTTTGGGGTATTTTTAATTTATGTGAGGGAATTGGATGAGACATGGAAAGGGAAGGAATATAAAAATGTGTGTGTGTGTGTGTGTGTGTGTGTGTGATAGTCTACTTGACTTTAGTATAAACTTTGAGTGTTTGAGCTAATGAAATAGAAGCATATATATACATACATACACATATGTATATATGTATATATATATCCTTGTAAATTTAAAACATCTTAGAATTTTTTCTCTATTTATTGTCTAAATGCTCCCCAAGTGATCTATAAATACTGTGTATCTGAGCATTATCAGAATCTAGTGGAAGGTCTTTCTGTGATTCCCAGTAACCTTCAGGCTTCAATCCAAACCATTTAGCAAAGCACACAGGGTCATTCAAGGTCCAGGCCTTGCCCACCTGTCTAGTTTTCTCTTTCTCCCCTTCTCCATCACACTCTACATAGAATTTTATGAATGCTGCTGACTTTGTTCAGATTATCTTTTGTCCCATTCTACTTCTCCCCCAGCCCCTGCCTGACTCTTAATCATGAACAGAACTCTTTTCTTTTCCTCTGTTATAAGAATCCATGGTGCTCTCTCATTTTCATAAAAGACCAAATTTTACCATGACTTTGCAACAGAATAAAATAAATATTACACTTTATTCGAAATGAAATAGACTGAACAACAGTATTTGAAACACAAAATGTAAATGAGTTTATTGTTACTTCATGATTATTATATGAGCTGATTCTTTTTTTTTTTTTTTTTTTCTTTTTTAAGCTCTACATGAGAAAAGACTTGCAAAAGGTAGAAATGGTACAGTGGTAAAGAAAGCAGGCTCTAAGTTTAATTATGTAGGCTCAAATATCACCTCTGCTGCTTATCATCTGTATAAATACAGACATATTGATTTGTGGGTTTTGTTTCTGTGAAGTGGGGTGCTCTCAATAAGCAGCTTTGCTTATTTTTAATCAAAATCAAAAGGAACAGATGAGTGATCTTTTTTCACTGGGTTTTAATCCATTCTAGTATGATGAATTTGAAGCACAAGCAAAATCAAATGCCATATAAACTACTGTTTACATGCAAGGTGTATGGAATGGGAATTAAAAATAAAAACAGGAAAGTGTGAAATTGGTCTTGGCATTCTCCTTAGAGTCCTCTGTGAGTCAAAAAAAGCTCTGAGTCCCTTCCACAGGGGAAAAGATGTATAACAACGTAAAGCATCATGTAAAATCTGAGAGCTTATAAATCTCTAAAGCTTATCCATGAATTTCCTGAATCTGCAGACACCAGAATAAGAGCCCCGGTCCTATATAATTGTTTTTTTAATTGAGTCTTAAAGAAAATTATGGACATTAATAGATGAAGGGAATCCAAGTTTGGGGGAATAATATAACTAGGATCAGGAGGGTTACATTAGTGACATGTATGTAAACATTATTAAAAGGAGAATTGTTTCATCACTTAGATTTGAATATTTATAATGGTGTTACTGTATTTCCTTCTCTAGACTATACTGTCATTTTAAACTTATTATGATCTGGTTGTGTGTGGTGTCAATTAATAAATAGTATACCCACCCATAGAAGTTTAGACACGAGTAGTTTAGGAAGAAGAAAAGCTTCAGGGAAATACCACATTTGTATTTAGATTCATAAGATAAATGTTTATTTAGAATAAGAAAACAAATGAGTAGATTCACTTATGAAGTACAAATAGACAAACCAAACAATACCAAGCGAAGCAAAGAAAATGCAAATTGAATTTAAAAAAAACAAAAAACAAAAAACCTCAGACAATAGCAGCATACTCTCCCTTTCATCCATGCCACCTTGTCTGTGTAACCACAGCTTATTTATCTAGCTTATTTCCAGAGGTAAATAACATTGAGCTAAAAGGTTCGGGTTCTATATGTAAAGTCGCCACAGTGCTGGATCACATCATACTGCTTCTCCTGAAGCAGCAGTTTACCTTTTGCAAGTCTCTTTTTTGAATCAGGTTGATCTATCTAGATTTCTTAGTTTATATAAATCTTCTTGAGAATTTCCCATTAGGTCATTGAGTTAATGATTTAATACGACTTTAAAGAACTAGATCTTTGAAATCAAATCCAAAATATGTTTAGAAGAGTCAAAGCATGACTTTTACAATAATTAGTTAAACATAGAATTCCTTTCATTATTATTGACATTCTTGAGGCAACATAGTACCTGAAGAAATAAAGGATGGGAAGAGGAATAGAAATATAGTTTAGAATTTGGTATATACCATTTAATTTTATTTAAGCTAATATCGTGTTTCTTCAATTAGGTACTTTTAAATGTAATGTATTTCTTCTCAAAATTTCCTTACGTATCACTATCCTGTTTCTTTATTTACTTAGCATGCTGATTATTTCCAGAAATAATCGAAATGATTACCTGGAAAGATAAAATATTATAAAGAGGAAGGACTTTTTTTTTTTTTTAATTTTATTTATTTGACAGAGAGAGACACAGCGAGAGAGGGAACACAAGCAGGGGGAGTGGGAGAGAGAGAAGCAGGCTTCCCGCCAAGCAGGGAGCCTGATGTGGGGCTCGATCCCAGGACCCTGGGACCATGACCTGAGCTGAAGGCAGACGCTTAACGACTGAGCCACCCAGGCACCCAGGACTTTTTTAAAGAAGCAGAAAAAGATTTAGCAATGTAAATAAATCTGAGAGTGAGATTGTTCCAAATAAATTCATATATGAAAAATGATTCATAAATTTGGCTCTAAATTATAAGAGGCTATTGCAAAGAGAGAAGCATGATGAATTTCAGGATTATTCGTGACTATCCATAAGATGGACTTATAAAGAAGGAATACTAATTTGCAGAAGAGAGTAAAATTAGTACTAATATTGAAGCAAGAGTGAAACCAAATTTTCTCTGCAGCTTTTCAGAAGTAGATTCAGAAACAAAAGAAAATGTAGTTTGCAGTTGCCCGACTGTCCACTTCCACCAAGGAAAAAAATCAACTAGGGAAAATACAATAAAAATGAGTATCTTCATCTCTTCATTATAATAGGAAGCTGTTAATACATATAATATATATTAATATAACATAAAATATATATTAATATATTGTTGCATATGTTATATATTATAACATAACGTATATGTTAATATATATAATGTATTATAATGCCCCATATAAAGCGGGTAGCAGTTGTTACCTTGCAAGGATGCTAGCCCAAGCATCTTACTTTTCAAGGAACTGGAAATTCTAGATATTTTTATAGGAAATCTTCAGATTTTTAAGAGTTCAATAGTATGTTTGCCAAATTAAACATGCTGAGGGACAAATTCAATATATGAGCTGCCAGTCTTCAACTCTTATTTTACAGAATGCAGAAAAGTCAATAGACTATACCTTCCATTATTAAGTATTTGGAATCACTGAGTGACAATTACCTGAAATAGAGCCTTTATGCATTATTGGCTGAGCTCATACTACAGGTTTTAAAATTCAGCTGAGCCAAAGTTTGTATTTTGTTTTCAAGGAAGTTGAAGTAGTAAAAGAACCAAAGGCCATTTCACTGCTGCATGACAGTTCACCTCCTCACCATGGAATCACTTTAAGAGCTGACTAGGTCTCGGAACTCCATTTGATTTGTCTCCTTTGCTCTTCCTGAGTATTGAAATCACGTAGGATTCTCAAATTACCTTTAAAAAGACTCCAGGTTTGAAGACTTCACAATATCTTGTTTATGAGACCTGTCCCAGCATTCTTTACCACTATGGTAGTTAGGCCATACTGCGAAATAGTACACTCCGCAGATAACAAATTAACGATGGTGGGAGTTCGCTGTATCACATTCCATATATATCTCCTGAATGTGCACAGACTCCACCGTCTTTGTTGATTTTGTGTGTGGAAGCAAACATTTTATTTATTTATTTATGTATTAATGTATTTATTTTAGATTTATAGATTTTATTTTAGATTTATTTTAGATTTTATATATCAGAGAGAGAGAGAGAGAGAGAGAGAGAGCACAGGCAGGGGGAGCGGCAGACAGAGAGAGAAGCAGGCTCCCCACTGAGCAGGGAGCCCGATGCGGGACTCCATCCCACGACCCTGGAATCATGACCTGGGCTGAAGGCAGACGCTTAACCGACTGAGTCAGCCAGGCATCCCCGCAGACATTTTGTTTAATCATGAACACTCTATATACCCAAAGTCAGAATGATTTGCATGACTAGGAAAGTAGAAAAAGTCTCTTCTTGGAAGGGACTTCAAAGCCATCCTAAACTCAATGCCTTTAAGTTGAGTGGGATGAGTAGAAGTGTTCTTTGCAGTGGTTACTTTTAAAACTTAGTCCTATAGATTTTCTGTGAATTGGAATAGCTATGTTCTACCAAAACAACTTTATTCCTGCTACAGTGGGGCTCATTTTATATATATTTTTGCTGCTGTTACTGCTTTAGAAATACTTAAGGAGTAGAGGTAAGTCTATTTTGTGCATCTTTATAATATTGTATCACCTGACATATTATTGTTTTTGAAAGTCTTTAAATTGAGAAAAATTCAGAAAATGAATATTTATATTATAGAAAATAACAGCAAAAATAACAAAATTTTGTAGCTAAAATAATTATTTACAGATATCCAATTTATTTCCTCACAACAACCCTGTAGACTCTTTACTCTCTAGGTAAACACATAGAGGTCTAAAAAGATTAAGTAACTGCGTTGGTGATATAAATGATATTGTTAGCTTTGACCTCAAGTGAATTTAATCGTAACTCATAACCACATGATTCCTACCAAACAAGCTTTAAGTAATGGGTAACTCACCTAAAACTGTTTTAAATTTATCATAATGATATAGATTAATTGCTATTATAGAGGCAATGTAGATAAATTGCTGAATATAGCTGTAGGAAATATGCAACAAGTTTATTACATTAAAAATTTGATTTAGAGGGGCGCCTGGGTGATTGAGTTGTTAAGCATCTGCCTTTGGCTCAGGTCATGATCCCAGGGTCCTGGGATCGAGCCCCTCTTTGGGCTCCCTGCTCCGTGAGAAGCCTGCTTCTTCCTCTCCCACTCCCCCTGCTTGTGTTCCCTCTCTCGCTGTCTCTCTCTGTCAAATAAATAAAATCTTAAAAAAAATTAGATTCAGAAAAATACATACTAAAATCTATTTTACAACAGAATTTGGAGATACTGGTTAATATGATATTTCATAATATTAGATATTAATAAAAATTTAAAATACTGCTAATGATAGCCATATTCAATTGTTATACTGTAAAGCATCCATATCCCCAACATTGATGTTTCCTTATTCTTGCTTATGCAAGAATTTAACCTGTAGAATTTAATCTATATTTTTAGTCAACAGGTTTTGAGGAATACTATTATCTGGGAACTGTATGAGTTATTAATTGATAAGTTGAACTTGAATTCATAGAACCTCAAATTCTTATGTGTGACTGTTCTCATTCTAGAATTGAAATCTTATGTCCTAAAGAATTTGCTTATTATCTGGAGCTTTTTGTTTGTTTGTTTGTTTTCAAAATTTTGGACATTATTCTTCAAAGATATTGTTAATCAGAAAGTACTTATGATTTTTTGGTTATTTACCCTTTACTAGTCTGAAAGAAGTTGTCTAAAGAAATGTCAAAAGACCAACCAAAGACTTGACAATTAGTGTAGAGTGTGAAATCTCACATATGCCACAGCAAAAAGCCCTTTAAAGATCTCATTCTTGAGGTTCTAATACAAATCACAACAGAATATCTACATATCTTCCTTTTTCCTAATGTATGTGGCACTTTCAGGAATTCTGTGGGAGGCAAGAAACATCATTTCCTCTAATCATTAACGTTTCTAAAACGAATTTGCAAATATCAGAGAGTATTACAGCTATTAAACAACTAAAGTGAAAATATATTCTCTCTGGCAGCATACTAATGCCTGAAAAGAAAAAAAAGTGAAAAAATTATCATCAAGTAAAATAATAATTTCTCTCCTATCTTTCCCCCTCTGCCTCTCCCTCCCTCATTTCAATTTAAGAGGTCCGTTCTCCTGCTGGTTGTAACGGGAATGAATTTCAGTGCCATCCCGATGGAAACTGCATTCCTGATCTGTGGCGCTGCGATGGGGAAAAAGATTGTGAAGATGGTAGTGATGAAAAAGGCTGCAATGGGACGTTACGACTGTGTGATCACAAAACCAAGTTTTCCTGTCGGAGTACAGGTAAGCAGTACATCGGTTCATCCTCCACCTTGGGGTTCCTGGAGGTAGAATCCCTTTGGCCCATCCTCAGTGTGTATCTTACCTGCATAAAAAAGGTTCTTGTGTTTCTAGTAAGTTTGCTCATACTTTACATATGATAATAATACTAGCTAACATTTATGGAGAACTATCTATGGGCCCAGCACCGCTCTAAAGAATGTTTTCTCCGTGAACTCATCTCATCATCCCAACTCACAGTGAAAAAACTGAAGTCCAGAAGAGTTTTTAACATGCTCAAGTTTAAAAAATAGTCAAAAGAGACAGCATGGGAGAATTGGGATTTGAGACCAGGAAATCCTGGATTCAGAGTCTGAAATGCCAGACTCCAGAAAGAGAGATAAGTATGCTAAACCCACAGACAGCATTCCTCTTTCCACAGATAAATCCTCACCCTAAAATTTCATGAAGATGAATGAAATGGAAGGGCAGAATTATATACATTTATTTTCAAGTACAGTAGATTCTTAAATTCAATTGTGCTATTGCTAGATTTCATTAAGATAAAGGTGATGACTGTCATTCAAAACTGAATTGTTTTGAAAGTCATTGTGGCTTTTATTTTTTTTATGATGTTATTCTATTATTATGACTGTTCCATTTTGTTTTTCTACATAGAGTAGGTTCTATCTGACATAATAAACCAACTTATATATTTTCCTCTTTATACCAGATGATGAGTTGAAGTTTAGTGAAAAAAAAAATATTACAATTAACTACTGTGGTATAATTGTGAAATGGGTTATATCATCAATCAAATAATCCATGGAAACAATTCCTATGATTTCAGGATATATTATGGAATCATCTCTGGGATGAGGTGAAATTGTTTTTTGAATTGCCTAATCGCTTGGTGATTCATTTTGCTCCTTATTAAGTATTTGAACCAAAAGGTAGAAATGAAAAGTTATCACAGCTATGATTAAACAAAACTCTGGAAACCACATGGCCCATGGCCATCTAAAAATATAAAAAGAAATTGTGTTTCTTAATTTGGACACACTTCCTGTTTTCAATTAAGCATTCAACTAAGAAATAAAGAGATAAATATAAGCTAATATGGGTATAGAGAAATAAATACTCCTGAGGCTCATTCTTAATGAGGGAGTTGTGTTTTCAAAATGGTTACTTTTCCAACAATATTTTTCACAATTATGTGACTCTTTTCAATTGTTACATTAAGTGTCTTAGTTTGGGGGTTATTGGTTAAAAAATGTGACTTTAAATTTAGAAATTATCTTTTTGGAACATACTGTATTGATTGGAATTTAATAGATGAATAACATGTTAAATAATAATGTAAGGAGGAAAAACCTTTTTCTATACCCACATTAGATTCATTGGCTGGGGCCCTTTAAATTAGATAGACAACAGATAGATTATAAGAAAAGAAAGAAAAAAACAAGTTTATATACACATACGTCACGCATGTAGGAAAACTCAGTGATGAGTAACTCCAGGGGGTGGTTGGAACTTGGGCTTATATAGAATCTTAGCAAATAATAGTAAATTTGTGGAAAGGTGAGAAAAGAAAGGAAAAGGACTTTGAGTTTATAGGGATGGCAAGTTGTAGGTAGGTAAATATATGGGGGAACTAATGGACGATAAGGGCTAGTTAATAAAATGTGTGCAGGTCCATTGTGGCACTGATTTTCTATTTTCTCCATGGCCATAAAACTTCTCTACAAAAGGATTTATGGCAGTCCTCATTTCTCAGAAGTTTTATGCTTATAGTCAGATTAGGGAAGCTATGGGAAGGCTTCTTTCTACATCTGTTGGACTTCAAATGTTTTCAGCTGAAAATAATCCTTATGTAAAAGTAGCATATTTGGGGGATAGTGTATTTTGATTCCATACGCTGGGTATCTTTGGAAAATTGGATCCTGAGAGACAATTTTATGTGTGTTGACTTGGGATTTGGATTATCCATTTAATATGAAACATCACATATATGTATCAAATAGTCATCATGTAAACCAAAATTTAATGTAAAAAAGTAGAACTGAAATAAAATTTATGTTGCATTATCAGAGGGAAATACATTGTAACATGGTGACTGTAGTTGATAACACTGCATTGTGTAACTGAAATTTGCTGAAGGAGTAGAATTTAAGTCCTCTCTCTCACACACACACAAATAAAAATAAATAGAATAAAAAATAAAAGCAAAATGTGAAAGGTAATAGTTTAACCATCAATCTGATTCTAATTTAATCTGTGGCTTAAGTATAGTAAACCACAATATATCAAACTATTTGAGGAGTCATAACTCCTAATTACATACGCATATTTATGAATATTGCAGATATTAAAGAGATCCATATATATAAATATTAGATTAAATATATGTACATGTCTATAATGTTTTTGATATTTTTAAATTGACTTTAATTTAATTAGTAGCCCAATCGCTTCTCGGCCTTTTGGCTAAGATCAAGTGTAGTATTTGTTCTTATCAGTTTAAATTAGTAGCCTTACAAACTAAAAGACCTTTAAACTACCCAAGATGCTGAATTCAGGGTTCATATTTATTTTTTTAAGACTTCCAAATGCTAGCTTAAACATTTAAAAGTTTTCAGGGTAATCAGTTTACATTTGGTGGTTACAGTGGCTTTTCTTTTATACATAAATTGCCATCTATTAGAGTAAAAGTCTAGACACATTAATAAATTACTTTATTCTTTTAAAGAAGAGAATGTGAGCTAAATTAAAAATATTATATAATCATTAATATTTAAGAGCTTCTAAATAAATAAATAAAAATAAATAAATAAATAAATAAATAAACGAATATTTAAGAGCTTCTAATTTCAAAGGACCTATCTTTGACCAAGAACTACAATCTCTCATATCTGGTCCCTCACACCCAGACCAGTAAGTTGCAGTTATATTATTATTGAGGAATCAGGGGAAGAAAGTTCATGTCTACCTCTCATGGAAAAGCAACCCAGAGATGCATTCTTCATATTGACAAAAGAAAATAAATATTTGATATTATACAATGATGGCAAGATTATGGGGAAAATAGGACCTCCAGCTGTTGGTAAGAATATAAATTTGGCCCAAATTTCTCACTTCGAGATATTCATGTAATGAACAGAAAGAGTAGGGCGCCTTGGTGGCTCAGTCAGTTAAGCGTCTGCCTTCGGCTCAGGTCATGATCCCAGAGTCCCAGGATCAAGTCCCTCGTGGGGCTCCCTGCTCAGCATGAAGTCTGCTACTCCCTCTGACCCTCACCTATCTCATGCACTCTCTCACTCTCTCTCTCTCAAATAAATAAATAAAATCTTAAAAAAAATGAATATATATACAGAAAGATTTTCAGTGCAACATTTTGTTTTAATAGCCCCCAAACTAGAAATAGTGAATTTCCCATCATTAGGGGAACTACTTAATAATTATAGTGCATTCACACAATGAACTACTCTAATGTCATTAAGAAGGGATAAGAAAAAAATTCATAAAGATGTAATTTTAAGTTCACACTTTGTTAAAAACACATAAAAATGATGATAAAACAGAACAGAAGAAAATGAGAGAGATATGGTCATATTGACAAAATATATCTCTGATGAACTGAAATAAAATAACATAACAAATGGTGAGCTGGGTTGAATCTGGATGCCTGATTGGATTGGAGTTGGAGGCCAGTAGAGATGAACAGGTGTTCAGATCTTAGGTTTAATGGGAAATAAAGCTGTCTGACATGAAGTTGGGGACTGAAGCCAGGCTCACTGTTGAAAATCAGAAACTGGAATGGGACTCCTTTGCTTCTGAAAAGAGGGGGAGAAAAATTACTGCTGGTTGCTTCCTAGGATGGTTACTTAAATGAAGTTGTGTGCCTAGAGGGATGGGAGGACATAAGCATGGCAATCATGCCAAGCCTCTGGCTAGCTTAGGGACTGAAAGTGATAAAAAGACAAATACAGGATGTATTCTTGAACCAAGAGTGGGGCAGTGATGGAGTGGGTTGAACTAGAAGCAGCAATACCTGTACACAGTGATGAGTAAACACATAAAGTCAGAGAGAAAATTGAAAACTCCTATCCAAGATGAGATTGAAAAGAAATTTCTAAAATCCATGAAGAAAACCATCTCTAGTAAAACCAGCCATCAAAAATCAATCATAAAATGAATTTACTCAAGATTAAATGAAAATGAGATGTTTAAATGACAGATCTAAAAAAAAAAGAATTAAAATAAGTATGTTTGAGATCCTCAAAGAGAAAAAAAAATGGAAAAGAATATCCCTAAATATAATTCTATTCTTAGAAGTCAAAAAAAAATCAACTTCTTTTATAAGGCTCATGAAATATTTTTTAAAAATAAGCATTTATTGTCACAAACAACTTCCATAAATTCCAAGAAGTGGAAGTGATGCAGACAAAATTTCCTGATCATAGTATAATAAATCTAATAATTATGAAGAGTAAAACCACCCTTGCATTTGGAACTTTAATAATAAAAACACTCATTATCTTAATTCTAGAGGGAATCAAACTGAAGTTGTAGAAATTTTAGAAAATAAAGATTTGTACATATCAGACCACATGGAATATAAATAAAGCATTGCTCAAAGGAAAAATTCATAACTTTGCACATTTTTATGTGATGTCCCAAACTCTTAGTGGTGTTTTAACCTTTAATAACTTCAGAAGTGTAAATGCTATAAAATCACTGAAAACATCATCTGAAACTGTAATTATTTATATTTAACATATTGTTAGTTTTGTGAATCTTGAATAATGAATGTTTAAGTTTTTTTTCTAATAATTTCTAGTAGTTTGCCATCTTCAAATAGTGGACGTGGAACAAAAAATGTTAATGTTAAAAGTGTTATATTCTAAATTTACAAAATTGCATGTAATTAAAACTCCATTTACAAAAGTATAATAAATTTAGATAAACTTTCAAATAATATGTATGCTTGTAACATTTATATTTTTAAATTTATTAAAGGTTAAAACTGTTCTAAGACTTTTTAGATACCTATATTTACATTAACAAATTTTAAAACATATTTTTTAACAATATGTAGGAGAGACAGTATTCACCAATTCTCCTTACGCTTTATTTCTCAACTCTCTTGCAGTTAGATTGGGGCCAGGCGACTAGCTCTAGCCAATGGACTATATCACTTCCATGCCAAAGCACTTAAGCTAGAAAGTGAGCATCCTCCTGCTCTTTTTTTCTCCTGTCCCAGTGACCTTTTAAATTATGGGTCTAAAGAGCATATATACAGGTTTTAGTTTGTTACTGCAGCTCATCTTATCCTAACTAGTGCAACATCTAACTCAAGAAGTTAGGACCTAACAGCAAACCAAAGGAAAACAGAAAAACAGATTAATTTTTAAATTTAGAAAAGAGAAAGAAAAATAGCATGATTTGAAAATTCAAGAATTAAGTTTTCAAAAGAATAACCAAAATTGCTAATACGTTAACTGACCTAATAAAGAAAACCTACTGAAAATCCAGTACGTAAATGAGAATGTGAAATTAATTAGAGATGCTAAAAAATTATACAAATTAAAGAAACTATGCAGTGTCATAGAAATGAATAAAAAACCTGTATTAATAAAATCATGCATTCATAAATACGCACTTCACAATTTATTCTAGAAGGGAAAGTGCAGGTGATTTATTTATAACAATAAGGAAAAAAAATCAATATCTGTCCCCTCTCATCATTCTTCCAAAAGCTCCAAGTCCAGTAGAAAAATGCTACCAGATATCTAAGGAACATTGTTACAGTGCTGTTTCATCTCCTCCAGAGCATTCAAAAGGAATAAAAGCTTTTAAGCTATTGTTTTAAGCAACATAGTATTGGTTTTATAACTCCCCAAAGTTAGTGCCTCCCATACACACAAAAATTATAAACTTTGTCTCTGATGACCATTACTGCCACCATTCTAGACAAAGCATGAACAAATCCAACAAATATTAAATGAACAATTCTCTATGAAAAAAAAAATCCTCCTCTCTTTAAAAGTGAATATGGATCGTGGATCACCACATCAAAAACCAATGATGTATTGTATGGTGACTAACATAACATAATAAAATTAAAAAAAAAATAAGTGAATATGGTCCCAAACTGAAGAAAGTAGTTAATATAGAATAAATAGGGGAAATATTTGCAACACAGATCATAAATAATTATATATTCTGATACATAATAACTCTTCGGTATCATTTTTTTAAAAGACCAACTACCCATATAAAAGTGGGCAAAGTTCACAGAAAAAAGAAATACAAAAGTCTGTTAAACAAGGGAAAAGACAATCACACTCACCCATGAGAGAAAGTCAAGTCTTTAGTAGGATTGCATTTTTTTCTTTCCTTTTTTTTTCAAGATTTTATTTATTTATTTTGTCAGAGAGAGAGAGAGAGCGGCAGGCAGAGGGAGAAGCAGGCTCCCTGCTGAGCAAGGAACCCTGGGATCAGGACCTGAGCTGAAGACAGACGCTTAACCAACTGAGCCACCCAGGCGTCCCTGCATTTTTTTTTTTTTTTCAAAATCAGATTGGTGATTATTAACAAAACCAATAATACCCTATGTAGATGAAGCAGACACTGATGTCAGTAAATATTGATGAAACTATAAGGAGGGCCATTTAGCAATATGTATCTATGTTTAAAATGTAAATACACTTTCACAATTCCACCTCTAAGACTTTATCCTACAAATATACTTAATGCATTGGAAGGGTGATGTGTACAAAGATATTCATTTAAATTATATTTTTTAAAGATTTGAATAATGCACTCAATAAACTTAAGTCAATAAGTATATAGATACCCTTACCTGTACCACAAATAATTGACAATCTACAGAAAGCATTCTCCATACACAAAAGTCAAATTAGAATTCAGCATCAAAAAGATTAGAAAGCCAGGGCACCTGTGTGGCTTAGTTGGTTAAATGTCTGCCTTTGGCTCAGGTCATGATCCCAGGGTCCTAGGATCGAGCCCCACATCAGGCTCCCTGCTCAGTGCAGAATCTATTTCTCCCTCTTCCTCTGCCCCTCCCCCTGCTCCTCTCTCTCTCTCTCTCTCAAATAAAGAAATAAAATCTTTAAATAAAGATTAGAAGACCATGAATTTGAAAACTAAAATCATACTTCAAACTAATCAACAGATTAATAAAGAAACCCTAATATATATATATATAGATAGATAGATATAGATATAGATATAGATATTTAAATATTTAGAACGGAATGACATGGGATATACTGCACAATTAAATTTCTGTGAAAGCCTTTTTTTTTAGTAGACTGAAGTTTTAGAACAGTTTTAGGTTCATAATAAAAGTGAGAGGAAAGAACAGAATTCCCATGTACCCCGTTACCCCTACACACACACAACTTCCTTTACTAACAGCATCCCACAACAGAATGATTTATTACAGTTGATGAACTTGCATTCCTACTTTGACACATCACCCAAAGTTCGTAGTTTACATTAGAATTTACTCTTGGTGTTGTACAAACTATGGATTTGGACAAATGTGTAATGATATGCCATGTGCCACCATAGTATCATACAGAGTGGTTTCACTGCCCTAAAAATCCTCTGTGCTCTGCCTATTCATATCCCCAACCCCTGGAAACCACTAACGTTTTTACTGTCTCTAGTTTTGCTGTTTCCAGATATGATATAGTTGGAATCATTAGTATGTTACCTTTTCAGACTGGCTTCATCTTTCACTTAGCAATATGCATTTAATTTCCCTCCATGTTCTTTCGTGACTTGAGAGCTCATTTCTTTTTCGCAATGAATAATATCCCATTGTCTGGATGTACCACTTTTTTTTTTTTTTTATCCATTCATCTACTGAAAGATATCTTGGTTGCTTCCAAGTTTTGGCAATTGTGATATAAACATCTGCTATAAATATCTGTGTATAGGTTTTTGTGTAGACACAAGTTTTCAACTCATTTAAGTAAATACCACAGAGCACAATTGCTGAATCATATGGTAAAAATGTGTTTAATTTTTTAAGAAACTGCCATACTGTCTTCCTGAGTGGCCGAACAATTTGGCATTCCCACCAGCAATGAATGAGGAGTTCTTATTTCTCCATATCCTCATCAGCATTTGTTGTATCAGTGTTTTGGTTTTTCATCATTCTAATAGGTGTGAGGTGATATCTCATTGTTTTAATTTACATTTCCTTAATGACATATGATGTTGAACATCTTTGATATTGCTATTCATTGCTAAATTGTTTTTAATAGCTAAGTGTTACAAACAACCTAAATAGGCCAAAATAGTGCACTAAGTGGGAACATTATGGTATATCCATACAGTAGAATACCTTGCAGCAACTTTAAAGATTGGAAATCACTGTAATACATGGGCATGGACATTTCTTGTGATTAAGTGTTGAGTAGAAAGTGAAGGAAAACAATAGGGAGCATAGTATATAACACTTTTTTATAAAAGTATTTTATAATAAAAACATATTTCTAGAGAATTCACAAGAACTTGTTATCAATGTTTGTCTCTGAATAGGGGGAATGGATGACTAGGGAAGATGAGTGAGACAGTGTCAAACTTGTACAGTCCCTTCTTATGATTGACTGTTTTTCCAAAAGTGATGGTAGATTGAGGCTGACCCATATAATTTTCACTCAAGATTCCATTGGAAAAAGCAACATACATTTTCAAGTCAGGTCCCAGGGTAAGGTTAAGAGTTAAGGATGAAATGCTCTTTAGCAAAAGAAGTAACAAAACTAACAACTGCCACACATGGGGATTTAACTCTGACATTGGCTTAGCAAACAGCTTGCTCTGTGGTGATCCTCTGTGTAATGAAAATTCTCTGTGGGCTTCTGTGAACTGCAAAGTGTTACTCTTTTCTGTGATTACATTGTTTTGTTTTCCTTCCCCATTGTTGTATCAATAAATACAAAGTGAAATGATGAATTTAATCATTGTTTAAAAGCAATCTGGAATAATTAGAACCAAAAATTTCCTACAGTAGAATAGTGATTTTGTTGGAATTATATGATGAACTGTTTATGAAGAATTTCTAAATACAGCACTGCCCCCTCCCATAACCAACCCTATGGAATAGTTTTACTTAT
Source organism: Phoca vitulina (assembly GCF_004348235.1). Taxonomy (NCBI): domain Eukaryota; kingdom Metazoa; phylum Chordata; class Mammalia; order Carnivora; family Phocidae; genus Phoca; species Phoca vitulina. The sequence goes on from NW_022589704.1 coordinate 87,176,804, forward strand.
TTCTGATGAAAATAATGTGGCGAGCACTCCATTGTCTATGTGTTGTGAAACTAATAAAGTACTTAGTATATTGCTTATTAGACTTATATATTTCTCTTTTGATTTCTCCCTGTGGCAGTTTTAAACATTTGCTGTAGGCTATCTCTGTTCTCTTCAATCCTGAACTGAAGAAGAAAGTATTTTTGCCCAGAAAGGCTTTTCTTTAGATATTGATCCTATGACCTCTTACTTCCTATGGTACCTTAGTCACTTTTCTTGCTTATGCTTTCAATTCTTTTCTCCACATTAATTTTTCTTCCTCTCTATAAAATATCTAGTCCAATAACCTCAAAAGCATTTTTTTGAATTATTAATTTTTTTCTGTCTTTCTCCTTCCTTTTATCAAATAATCTTGTGTAGTGCATCTAGATGTCTTTCTTTCAGTCATTCGTTCTTTCACCTTTTGCAATCTAACACCCTATCTCTACCTTTGATGGAAATTGCTGTTTCAGTGGTTACCAGGGATAATAACTATGTGAGTTCAGATAAATTACCAAACCTCTCTAACTTTCAGTTTTCTAATATGTAAAATAGAGATAATGATGATGTTGATAATGATATCATCATCATCGTAAATAGAACATGCAGTCAGTGCCTAGAATACAATATGAGCTTGATGAATGATAACTTTGACTATTAATACTGCATTTTGACTTCTTTCTCTGTAAGATTTGACCTTTCTCTGCAATACATGTCCTCTCTTTGAAATCTTTTCTTATGAGCTCCCATATGGATTGTCCTCTATTCATTTACCATTTAGATTCCTTTTTTTTTTTTAAATTTCACTTCTTGTTGCCTGCCCCTTACATTAAGGTAAAAAACAAAAACAAAACAAACAAACAAAAAACTTGTTGAATGCATGTGTTTCAGACATTGTGTAGATTTTTCTCTTAATTTGTTTTGCTCCTTCTCATCTTTCTGCAAGGTATCCATAGCAATCTCTTCTGTTCCCAAAGTTTCAATCATCACTTCCAGGTAAACATCTCCCAAATCCCTACTGGAATTCACCCCATACTTCAAACTCATTTTTTTTCCAATGCTATGCTGAACATCCCACTTTTTTTCTGAAGCCAGAAATTTTTCCACATTTCTCTATTTATGTTAGAAACATCTTCAATCCCCTAAACATTTGGATTTAAAGCAGAAAGTGCCTTTTGACATCCTAACTTGTCATCATTTTTAGGTCCTACTGATGTTATGTCTACAATTTCTGTACCATCACCCATTTTGCTCTTTCCACTCACATAGCACAGCATATGGTAAACCTGCATTATCTGTCCTTCAACCAGTGTGTGGTCTACTGTGTTTTCCTCTGACAATATTTGACTTCAATCCATTCTACACATAGCTTTGGCTCCCTCTTACCTCATAAACTGCAACCTGAGCACATACTTTCTCAAAATCTTTCAATGGTTCTCTATTGTTTAAGATTAAGAGACACCTCATGAATTAGCAGTCAACATTTCATGAACTGTGACTTCAAACTGCCTTATTATTGCTTCTGGGGCAAATCCCACCCTTTCCTGACTTTATGACTTTACATAGGAGTTGCATGTTATGTGTGGATTAGATTCAGCAAATAACATTAAAACCCCATGTGTTCAAAATGGCCATTGAAAATCATCCATTAAACTCAATATACATGGTTCTGTGTATATAGTTCTGATGAAAATTTGTACATATAGCTATGCTATTAAGAAAATACTGTTTAGCATAAAATAAGGAATACAAATGCAAAATGGAATTTTATAGTGAATTCACTCAGAAATGGAGAGAAGACCAAATTAGAGTTGATTTACTTCAACCATCAATGCCCTGACACATTCCTATTGAGTAGCAAGAGTAATCAGCATGCTATTAAATTATCTCTCTTTTTCTGCTTTACTTGCCTTTTGTGTTGCAAAGCATATATTAAGACTGTATACTTTAGTCAGCTATCTATATGATTTTTTTTCTATTTCCATATGTAATATTCACTGGCACCCTTCAAGACCCCTTTCCAATAACATCTCAGGAAATCTTGTTCTCAACCTTCCAGTCATTTATATTTTCTACCATTTTGAAATTCCACGGCACTCTGTGATTGTTATATGGCTTTTATCTTAATCTTTATATATATATATATATATATATATATATATATATATATATATGTTCAGTGTAGAACATTTGTCACTACTAGACTTATTGCTCCACAACGTCAGAAATTTGTCTTTCTCATCTTTCTACATTTTTCAGTAGCTAGGCAAACACATTATACTCAATAAATAATTGCTGAGTTGAATTGAAGCCAACATTGTTAGAGAAATAAATATGTATGTAGTATTAAAGTTCAGTAGTGTAAATTTTTTTTAAAAGATTGAAATTTAAAAAGACATTATGCTTATATTGAGTAAACCCATTTGGATTTTCTCAAAGATTCACTTCTTTTCATACTCATATTCTTTTTTTTTTTAAAGATTTATTTATTTACTCGAGAAAGAGAGAGAGTGCAAGTTGGGGAGGGAGAGAGGGAAAGAAATCCTCAAGCAGACTCCCTGCTGAGCACAAAGCCTGACACAGGGCTCAATCCCAGGACCTGAGATCATGACCCGAGTCAATCAAGAGTTGGATACCCAACCAACTGAGCCACCCAGACACACCCATACTCATATTCTTAATATTAACTGCCAATCACATCCCAGAACCAAGATTATCCTGTTATAACATATGATATCTTTTATTAAGATAAAAATGAGTCAAGCAGTTTACAAAATGATAAATCTATTTTTTAAAATGGCCAAAATAATTTAACAGAGAAAGAGTAACTCTAGAATTAATCATATAAATTTATTTTGTTAAAGCAGTACAATTTCTAATGATTCCAGAAACTCTTAGGTCCCTATAGCTGTTGACTTTGTACTGGCTTTTATCCTAAACTATATATTTCAAGGTAACACAAATAAAAATAGTCCTTATAATGTCCTGAGTGTGTGTGTATGTGTGTGTTTATGTTTGCATATATGTGTGATTTCACTAGTTGTCATGATACCAACGTACTGATTATTATTTCTGTTTGTTGTTGCTGTTTTGTTACTTGGCCATTCCTATTCTCTTTGCTTAAAGGGCAAAACTGCAGTTTCCATAATACTCTGGCACATACAGCTATCAATAGAAAACATCATTGTAAATAGATCAGAAAAGATTATGTAAAAACTCAACTTGATAATAAACACCTATTTTCAGCATGTAGTTTTAAAGTGTAATTAGTAAAGACAAAGTAATTGACTTGGTTATTTGAACTTAAATATGAACATTTAAAAATTATTTCTAAAGATTTTGGTTTTTTTAGATATTGGATATTTATATTTTCTATAACACAGTTTAATATTATTAATCTTTATTTCATTTTCATAATACAAATTTGCCCTAAGTCTCAAGTTTCTTATATATAGAAGAGGGAGATTAAACAAGGAAATTTGTAATATTTATTCTTTCAAAATATTACATCCAATGACTTGGCTATGTAAGGATTTGTCTTAATATGAATCAGGTAAAAATCAACACTCTTTAGCCCTACTTACTATGATCATTTGCTTTTAGGTTTTCCCCAATTAATTGTCATGAATTAGAAATTTAAACTTATACCTGGTATGCCCTTTTAATCCACATTTTTGCAAGAATTAAAACCAAACAAATAAGAAAGGGAGGAGCAGTTACATTTCAAACATCCCCTGAAAATCAGAGAAAGGAGAGAGCTATTTAAACTTGTAAATTTTATCTAAGATGTTTATTCATATCTCTGGTAACATAGTCTGAGTTACAATCACTAGTCATTTGAATACGATTTTCCTTTACGTTTTCCAGACAGCATTTACGTTAGGAATAGAAAATAGGTTTTACTGCTCTTCGGACTCTAAAATCTTGATAGTGGTTTATGGACAGGTTTGTTGAAACAATACTAAGATTATTCTGGAGTCAGCAACTAAGCATGTCATGGTAAATTAGTGGTATCTGAAAAAAAGAAAGAAAGAAGGAAGGGAGGGAGGGAGGAAGGAAGGAAAGAAGGAAGGAAGGAAGGAAGGAAGGAAGGAAGGAAGGAAGGAAGGAAGGAAAGAAGGAAGGAAGGAAGAAAAGGAAATCACATCTTGATTTACCAAACAAAAATAGAAAGTACTCTATTACTCTTGAATTCTCCTTTCATTCTATTATATTTGCAGATGACTCCCTACAATTTATTACTTAAGTGCAGAATGCCATAATTTAGACTAAAACTATATGTTATGCATTGACTTTGTCTTGTTAACTAGATTATAAACTCTTTGGTGACAGGGAATGGGTTTTAGGACTTTCTTATATTTCCTAAAGTTCCTAGGGAAGTGTAAGTCACAGAGTCACCTCAACATAGAATTTTCATCATGCATCTGTAGAAACTATCACACTTTATGGCACACGTGTATACATATCATCGTCATTTTAAAAATGAGCTATTTTTGGGGGGAGGAAGCCATGTAGAAATATGGTAGAAGGAAAATAAATAGCACAACTGGATTCAGTGAAAAATTCTCCTTTCCTACTCTAGTTTTCCAGCACTTCAAGTCTTCCTCACCAGAGGCAATCACTGTTAGCTATTTCTTATGTAGCCTCCCAGAAAGAATTCATGCAGAGACAAACCTGTCCATATACCTATATTGATATGTGTATGGAATTATAGTTCTAGATATTGGTAATCACATAAATATCTTCTAACATATAAGAAAACCTACCATATACTTGGTTTTGTGCCTTTTTTATTGATATGTTTTGGAGATTGTGTTATATTACCTTATGCAGAATTATCTCATTCTTTCTCACTTAAGTGTATAATTTCAGTGCATGGATGCATTGTAATTGATGTCACCAGTCTTGCAATAATGATTAAACTGTTATCAGTCTTTTGCTAATATATACGAAGCAGCAACACATGTCTTTGTATTGCATCCGTGTGCATTTGGGCAAACCTATTAATGAGAAAAAATCTAAAATTAGAATTACTCTGGTGAAGAATTGATGCGTTTTTTATTTGCTAAATTTCATAACATTGCCCTAGACAGATTATTCCAATTTGTAGCCCCCTCAACATTGGGGATGTTGCACACAACTTTGTCAAATCTATCCTTGTATTATCCAATTTTTTAATCTAAATCAATCTGATAGATTGAACCAATCTTATAGAGGAAAAAATGGTATCAAATTGCTGTTTTAGCTTAGTTTTTCATTAAAAGATATTTTTGATCATTGTACATTTGTAAGTCATTATTGATTCATTGTGAATTTTGCAATTGTGTTGGTTTATTGATCTTTATTTTATTTATTTGTAAGAGCCTTTTATATTTTAAAGAAAAAAAGCCCTTTTTTCAAAAATAATAAAATTTTTTCTGGTTCACCAACTTTGTGTTGAATTTATAGATGGATTATATTGTTGCAATGTGGAATTAAAAGTATTTATGAAATTAAGCTTATAAATTTGTCCTTTATGTTTTCTGGATTTGTGTAAAGAACATTTAAAGTTTTTGTTGTTTTGTTTTCATATCTATTTTATTCTAGAATGTGTGTGCAATTATTGTTATTTTAAAATGATTACTTTTTGATCTACTTAGAATATATGTTAGTGTAAGCGTCAAGATTCAGCTTTTTTTTTTTTCCCTCCAGATGTCTAAGCAGTGTTCCTAACATCACCAATTTTGTAATTCCATTATCTTTACTATTTTGAACTGCCAATTTTTGGGTATTTGATATCTGTATTCTTTTTTTTTTTAATTTAATTTAATTTTATTATGTTATGTTAGTCACCATGCAGTACATCATTAGTTTTTGATGTAGTGTTCCATGATTCATTGCTTTCGTATAACACTCAGTGCTCCATGCAATACATGCCCTTCTTAATACCCATCACCGGGCTAATATTCTATTCAATTGTTGATGTGTTGATTGATATTCTTTTAAAAATATTTTGACTACTGTTACTTTAAAATACTTCTAAATAGTTGGCATTTACAGTTCCTACTCATCAATTTTCTTCTCTTCTTTTGAAGACTCCAAATGTTATTTGCATTTTTATTTTCTTAAATTTAGGATAAGCTTATAGGATTGTAATAATATTGTTACTATTTTATTAGGATTAATTTGAGGGAAAATATTTTACAGCTATAAATCTTCTCTCAGACCAACCCATATCTTTATCCAAGACTTCTTTTGGGTTTGTTTGTAGACTTTTAAATTTTCTTCATATAAATTCTATACAGTTCTTGTGTAGTTTAACTTAAATACTTTGTTTTATGGTAGATTTTTAAATCCATCTTCTACTATAGTCTGTTGAGATACAAAACCTACAGATTTCTGTGTAATTTTTGAAACTAGCTATCTATTTTTTGAATTCTTAGTTTCTTATGCTTCTTTATTAGTTTTTATTGATTTTATGATTATATGATTATATTAACTTGCATGTACTGATACTTTTCTAATTTTATACCTCATTTATTTCTGTTATCTAATTATATTAGATAGTATCTCCAGAACAATATAAATAATAACACTGTTAATTTTATTTATGATGTAAAGCAAAAATTTATAATGTTTCTCCATTTATATCAAATTGATCAGTGAAGTATCCATCATTTCTTATTTTAAGAGTGTTTTCATCATGGGGCGCCTGGGTGGCTCAGTGGTTAAGCGTCTGCCTTTGGCTCAGGTCATGATCCCAGGGTCCTGGGATCGAGCCCCGCATCGGGCTCCCTGCTCAGCGGGAGAGCCTGCTTCTCCCTCTCCCACTCCCCCTGCTTGTGTTCGCTCTCTCGCTGTGTCTCTCTCTGTCAAATAAATAAATAAAATCTTTAAAAAAAAAAAGAGTGTTTTCATCAATAATTAATGTTGATTATAAAATGCATATATATTAACTATGGAACTGATCATTTCTGCTTTTTTTTCTTATTTGACTTAATAGTATGGAAAATTATTTACGTATTTCTGCAAGTGAAACATCCTTTCTCCAATATTTCATTTATTTTTATTTTTATTTTTTTTTAAGATTTTATTCATTTATTTGCCAGAGAGAGAGAGAGGGAGAGCACAAGCAGGGGGAGCGGCAGGCAGGGGGAGAAGCAGGCTTCCCGCTGAGCAGGGAGCCCGATGCGGGACTCAGTCCCAGCATCCTAGGATCATTACCTGAGCAGAAGGCAGACGCTTAACCGACTGAGCCACCCAGGGGTCCCTCACCAATATTTTAATTATTTTAAAATGTAGTAACCTTTAAGGTTGACATAGACATCTGAATATATACTCTATGACATGTACAATCTAGTATTTTTCTTTTCCCTTTCATTTGCCCTACCCCTTTTATGAGTTGTTGGTATACAGTCAGCTAATAACCAGTATTTATCTTCAAGTCCATTTTTTATTCACATTACACATTAACATTGCATAATCCAGAAAAGATAATTAATTCGAAGAAAAATGTAACCATTCTGGAAAGGAGGAACAATTTAGAGTGAAAAAAAGATTGACGAAGACAGTGGCCATTGCTTTCTCTGCATTTCACATTATTACTTTTGAAAACTGCTGGCTAAATAATCATTTTTGTCCTTTCAAAGTCAATAAAGAAAAACATATTTCCATAACTTCTGTCTGTGTATCCCTTAGCTACCAAGATGTTTAATAACATTTTATATTCTTTTATGAAGGGGAATATACATGTCTAGGTGTGAGGAAGAGTTGAGGTCTTGGGGTTATAAATGTAAACAGAAGGACATTTTCTCCTGTGAAATAAATCGTTTGCTTAAATTTAGGGCTGCAAAAGACACTGATAACATTTACCTGAATTTAGGTCTCTAAAAGGGACTTATATACAAATGTTTGTTTGAAGTTTGTTTTAAAGGTATCATAATGAAACTTTCAATTAGTCCACAGACAGTAACTTGAAACCGAGGAAAACATTAAGGCTTTAACTCTAAGATCATTAACAAGGAGGGCGAGAGCTACTCAAATACTGTCATGAAAATAAACTGTCAGACTATCAGCAAATAAATTTCTTGCTAATAGCACATAGTTCTGCCTCTGACTGAAGATGGTAGTGACTATCCATTAGGACAGTGACTTAATTACAACAATCAAATGGGTGATGTTTCTGTTTCCTTAAGGGAGATGCATCAACAAAGCATGGATATGTGATGGAGATATCGATTGTGAAGATCAGTCAGATGAAGATGACTGTGACAGTTTTTTATGTGGACCACCCAAGTACCCTTGTGCTAATGACACTTCAGCCTGCCTGCAGCCAGAGAAACTCTGCAATGGGAGAAGGGACTGTCCGGATGGGTCTGATGAAGGCGATCTCTGTGGTATTGCATGTTTCACTGATTTGCTTCTCTCTGGAGACTAGAGACGTTTAGTCCCCTTGCTGATACTTAGAGTAACATGCATTCCTTCCATTTATTTCCTTTAAATATAATGTTTAGCATTGAAACCTATCTCCATTTTTCAGGGACTGTAAGCTTATTAAAAGTTTTTAAAAGATGATCCAAATTTTCTGAAAACAAAGCAGAAAAGGCTAGACTACAGCCAACTGACTTAACTGTATAATTGTGCTCATCATTTAGATCTCTGGATGCTTAATGCTGTTTCCACAATTAAACTGATTATTTTTTCGTCAGTGAGTCATTCAAAACAAGAGAACCTTCTTATTCTGGACCTATGGGATGGAGTTTACTACCATCCAGTGGATTTTATCATACCTTCCAATCATTACAATAGAAGTATTTTTAAAAAAGAGGAAAGGAAAGGAAGAGATTGAATAATAAAACCAACTGAATATTATTCAGGTTTATATAATTTTCTCTGAAGTTTTTGGTCCTCTTACAATAGCTTTCTTTGGCATGCTGTATCTAGTTAAAATGATGATTTCAGTCTGGTAGCTTTTGAGCTTTGAAATCACTTTTGACCAGTTGTCTTTTTATGCCAACCAGAACATATAAAGAAAATTACATTTCCTTCTCTGTGGGGAGATCAAGCATTTAGCAAGGAGATTTTCAAAATATGTTTTCTAGATAATACTGAAGGTGACATCAATAGAGTAATGAGGAAGGGTTTACAGAATGATAAGAACAATAATGAGGTGACTAGGGACTGAGAAAATGACTTTAGGAAATGATGAAGCTACCTAATTGAAAATAGAAAAGACAACTACATTTAAGCCTAAAGTTATCATATTTTGATCTGAATTGAGCACTAATAGAATACTGAGTGATAAAAAAAAAAACTGTTATTATGTTTTAAATTTATGTAATAAATGTCCTTTCTTCCAAAGAGTCTGTGATTCTATGAAACAACCTTGAAACAGTAACTGCAACAGTCTTCATTCAGTGATGCTAAAATTTATTTATTTATTTATTTATTTTTAAAGACTTATTTATTTTTAGAGAGAGTGAGAAAGAGAGAGAGAGAACAGGGGGAAGGGTAGAAGGAGAGGCAAAGAGAGAATCTCAAGCAGACTCCCCTGTCAGCACAGAGCTCGACGCAGGGCTGGATCTCATGACCCTGAGCCGAAATCAAGAGTCAGATGCTTAAATGACTGAGCCACCCAGGTGCCCCTGTGATGCTAAAATTTAAACAAAAAGATTCAACTCCCACCCCCCCAAAAATCCTAAAATTAAACAACAAATACAAAGTAACATACTTAGTTTCTCTGTATTTACTTCTTTTTCTCCCAGCTTATTCTCCCTTATGGAGTAGATTGGTGGATGGAAATATCTCTTGCATTACAATATGTGATGATTGCTCATGAAGGTTGTAAGAGCAATTCTGAAAGAAGGAAACTATCAATACTCTTAAAATTGAAAATGTGTAAATACAGAAAAAAATTGAGATTTTGACAAGTTTAAATTCTGTTCTTCAATTACTTCAGTTAAATCACCTAGGCAGGTAACTTAATTTCTTGAAATGTCAGATTCCTCATCACAAAAATGGAAACGATAATATTGATCAGGAAATCATGGTAATAATGCCAGATGTACTACAGGTATTGAAAGAAATTAGTGCTTTTCTACCTTTTCTCAACCTTCAGGTTAAATGGAGGCAAGGAAGACAAAATACAATCATTAAGAAAAATGAAAATAATGTTATGAAAATACAGTTTTATTTTCCTATCCTCGGCTCTCTGAATTAGTAAAATAAAGAGCAAAGGGGATTTCTTCTGAATTTATTTCTTTGTTTACCTCAAGACTGAAAATCGCTTTTTACTATCAAGCCACTGTATTCATCAGCTTAGGAACCTTGTTCAAACATTTCAAAGAATTACAGGTGTGAAAGAGGTTACAATAAAGCTAGGTGTGGTCATGCCAGAGAAGGTAAAAAGACAATTCTGTCCTGCTTACAGCACTATGGCATATTGAAGTCCTATACTGTCCCCTTCGTGAGGTGAAGCTGAAGGAAAGTTAGGGAAATGAAAATCAAGAACAAATACTGGTCAAAGGATTGAATTACCTTCTATGGTTCTCCTTTTCTTATTTGCTTTTGCGTGTACCTTTGTACTGTAGTTCAGTAGATGGCATCCTTATAGGCAATATTGGTACCCGTAGAGGTCTCTTATTTTCAAGGTCCTTGGAAAGATTTTCGTTTGTTTTGGTTTTGGTCTCTTATTTTCAAGGTCCTTGCCCATTAGTGATAGGTTAGATCTTGTTGAGCTAGGCAGGGGTATTGGTTTATGAGTGCTGCAGCAGTGGGCATAATGAATCATTTACCCAGTGGACATAAAAGATATAGCAAGTGAATTAACTTTAAATAATTGGCATGGGTTGGCTAGTAACTAGGAAATGCTTTTTAGAGAGAGATTCCCAAAGTCGAAAGAGTTTTTGTTTGTTTTTTTTAAACCATTTGCTGTATATGATGAAAATGTAGGTTTTGCCCTCTTCATGTCTACTCCTTCCAAATAGTTGTATTCAAAAAAGCTGTTTTATTTTTTTTAATGCTCCCTCCTGTACTGTCCCCTGTTAAAAAGGAAACAGGGATTGATTCATGTCCTGTTCCTCAATACATGTAAGATTTGTATAAAAATATCTTGTATGAAAATGATTTGTCATCTGTGGACTTAATACTTGGGAAATGTCCTGACATGGAAAAATCATACCCTTTGGGTGGTGAAGAGTTTCTTATGTTGTTTTCTCCAGATAAATCTGACTTATAAAGCAAAATCAAAACCAAAACAAACAAAAATCAGAAAAGGAGCCCTGAATGAAATAAATCCTAGTGAAGGGATTATTTTCTCGGGGGGATTTTCAAATGATTTCAAGGGGAAACGGATATACTTTAAGAAACGGGTATTGTTTAAGAAACAAATGAGAAAAATCTTGAATCATTCAAGAATAGAGTTAACTGTTAAACCTTAAGTGTATATCAAAGATAAACAAAGTTGGACTCCAGTTGAAGTGGTAAGGATTGATTTTATTCAGTATTAATTATCGCAATAGAGAAGAATATTTCATGTGAACTGAAATCAAATTCACTGAAACAAAAGACTAGAAGCATTTTGAAGCCTGGAGTATGCTAAAGGAAAGGCACCAAGGGGTGGTAAGGGGGTTGGTCCATGTGACTGGGCAATCTGGGCTTGTTAATTGGTGCTTATCCCAGAGAAGAAACAAATTTCTCATATCTTTGACTTGAGACAGTGGTTCAAGTCAAAATAAAGCACCCACAGGGCTGTGAGCAAGAGTGAGTTATCTTCTTGAATGTTTGCATTTCAAAAAGATTTTTCTCAAGTCCTTGAGAAGACAGTTCTGAGTGGTAGAAGATTTACATCTTCAAGGTGCAGAGAAAAGATTTATACTACACTTGATCTTAGCCAAAAGGCCGAGAAGCGATGAGAGAAAAGATTTATAATTGCAAGTTTTCTAACTGTTCTAAGATGGGGTTCCAGGGCCTGTCTGTCTATCACCAGGTTTTGGCTGGAACAAACACTAAATTCTCCTACCAGCATAGAGCTTTCTCAAGCAGCCACTTAAAACAGGGCTGGAGTCGTACTAGGAAGGCTGTCCTAAGCGGTTAGAAACTATGCTAGTGTTTGTTGGAATCTCTTTTTGGGTGGTGGGAGGAGTATGATTGGGGAAGGGGGTGAAGATTGAAATTATTTATACTAAGGGTATGGGTCTGCAATTTTTATAAGCCAATGTTGAGGACTAGTTGAACAGAAGTCTCTGAGGAACCTGACTAGAGCTTCATCAATGAGAAATTCTTCGTTAGGTAATAAAAAATTTAAAAGAAAGTTGCAGGATTGGGGCACTTGGGTGGCTCAGTCGGTTAAGCATCTGCCTTCAGCTCAGATCATGATCCCAGGGTCATGCGATCGAGTCCTGCATTGGGCTCCCTGCACCGCTGGGAACCTGCTGCTCCCTTTCCCTCTGCCTGCCTCTCCCCCTGCTTGTGCTCTCTCTCTCTCTCTCTCTGTCTCTCTCTCAAATAAATAAGTAAAATTAAAAAGAAAAGAAAAGAAAAGAAAATTGCAGGATATAATGACAGGTTTAGGGTTAAGGAGAAATTAACAAAGGACTAGCCACACAAATATTGGCATTACATTTATATGTTCAATTTTAGATATCAATGTAAATTTTATTTTTTAAAAATCTATGACTTCATTCCACTGATAGTGTCAGCAAGAGACACTTTAGTACTGTGAGAACAATCATATTTGAAATAAGCTAAAAGAACTGCAACATTTTTTTTTTCACCTGTTGGGTATGATGATATTTCTTTACAGTAATTCTCTTGAAAAAGAATGTCAATTGAACTGAAATGGGCAAATACTTTAAAATGACTATTGTTTTGAAATGATTATGATATGGGTGAACAAACATTTTTGGAAGAGCTAAATGAATCTATTTTTTTCTTCTAAAATAATACCAAACTTGAATTCTTACAGAGAATAGTTAGTATAATCATTTTCCTTTTCTTATTATTGTAACTTCTTTTCTGGTGACAAATAGTATGAAGAAAAGTTGACCCATATAGAACTTTAAAAAATACAGAAAATATTTTTAAAGTGTTATACTTAAGCTCAATTTTTGAACTAGATAAATTTTCATAGATGACAGGAAATATTTGAGGTATATAAGTAAATATTACTGCAATTTGTCAATCATTGAACAACATTGTCTTTTAGCATGACTCAAAAAACAACTAATTAAACAGGCTTTGAAAACGACTTAAAAATATTTTTAAGGCAAAGCTTCTTTTAGCCTTATTCCTATGCATCTAGGAATAGATAGGGATAGGTAATACTGTGGTTGAAAAAAAACAGTTATCTGCTGTTTTCATCAATGGCATAAGTATGTCATCTTGAAATTTTCCCAACTGGACAAGTAGTGGCTCCATTTGGGGGTAACTGTGTGTTTTTGGACATTTTTTTTTATTCAACAAATATTGTTAACTGTTTATTCTATGCTAGGCACTGTGCTAGCTATTGGATATACATTGCTAAACAGAACAGATATTTTGTATACCCTCATGGACCTTATAATTTCATAATAAAATATAATCAGAAATAAATATATGTAATTCAACTGTAAATTATAAGGCTATGAAAGAAAAGGTTTCTTTCTTTATAAACGAATCATATTATCCATGTAATAAATATTAGTTGCTCATTATATCAATCCAAATAACAAGTCAGTTTTTTTCTTATACGTATATTATTTACAGTGCTTTCGTTGCCTCATTGAATTAATCATAATAACCAATATATAGGGTAAATGTATAATTTACCTAACTTAAAAATAAATGGCTGTAGCCAGTAAAGAGCAAACTAATCCATCCTGCATTATCATCATGACTCAGACTATAGATGTAGAAGAATACACATAAATATGATACATTATAGGTATATGCTTGTTTATAAACACTGAGCTAAGTCAAATTTTCAGATCATCAATGTATGTCCTTGGGGAGGCCTTAGCAACTGATTTTGCTCAACAGCTAAAAGGCTCAGCATAATCTTTCCAGTTATAATAGAAAGAAACATTGAGTACACTTTACCTCTATGGGGTAAAACAAAGTATACTCCAAAGTTTTACAGAAATGAAAACCTTCCATTCCCAGTTCCTATCATGTAGAATTATATTTGGTCATTCAATGAATTATTTTATCATTCCCACCCCAATCCCTGAAAAAAAAATATCCAGAGAGCTTTTTCTATTCATTTATAATACCCTTGCTCTAATTCCAGCCTTAGAGAATTGAGTTCAACGATTAGTATTTAATTGAGCAAAAACATTGATAATGCCTGTAATCTGTTCCCCTCCTTTTATAGATGAATGTTCACTGAACAATGGAGGCTGTAGCAATCACTGTTCTGTTGTTCCTGGAAGAGGAATTGTCTGTTCCTGCCCTGAAGGACTTCAGCTCAACAAAGACAATAAGACTTGTGAAATTATAGATTATTGTAGCAATCATCTCAAGTGCAGTCAAGTGTGTGAGCAGCACAAGCACACAGTCAAGTGTTCATGCTATGAAGGGTGGAAGCTGGATGTGGACGGGGAAAGTTGCACGAGTGTTGGTAAGTAGATGTGTGTTTTGCTAGATTGAAGAATAGCGAGCGCCTTTCTGGTTTTTTCCTGTGTTGAGTATCTTGCTATATTTAAGACTAGATCTTGAGAAAATAATCCAAAAACACCTTTGAAGAATTAATAAAATGATTCAACTAAGTTTAAATAAGGCATTGAAGTACAATGTGGCATTTTATTTTTTTTACAATGTGGCATTTTATTTTTTTATTTTTTTAAAGATTTTATTTATTTATTTGAGAGTATGAGCAGGGGGAGGGGCAGAGGGAGAGAGAGCAGCAGACTCCCCACTGAGCAGGGAGCTGACGTGGAACTCGATCCCAGGACCCTGGGATCATGACCTGAGCCAAAGGCAGACGCTTAACCAACTAAGCCACCCAGGAGCCCCTAATGTGTCATTTTAGACCTACTCCAAAATCTTCTGTAGAGAGCATATTACAGTAATCCTTATAATCACAGTCCATCAGATTATTTTCTTCCTTCTTGAAATGCTACTTTCATCATCATCCTCCCTAAAGGCTTTTTGTATTTTCAAAAGCATTTACTTTTATTTTTCTTTGCAAGCTTTCAGAACCCTCCAAAGTCTGGTCCTGGCCCACACTTCCAATTGTATGTCTTCTATTCTTGAAATAAACTCTGTTCTGGCTGTATTCATCTTCTAACTGCCCACTTAAAACATTCTGATGATTCTCTAGGCCAGATTCCATAGTGAGAAAAACAGAGACTATGGAATCTGACTTTGAACTTTAATCCTGAGGTGGCATTCATTATGTACATGATCTTAGGCAGATGTACTGCTTGAGCCTCAGTTTTCTTATCTTGCAAATATCAGTGCCCATTTTAACAACGTCTCCCTTATAGCATTTTGCAACACTAACCTGGAGAACGTGCTACTGTGCCCCATATCCATTAGGTACTTAATGAATGATAGCTTTGCAGTATCTTCTCCAGAGACTTAACTGAGTCTGAGGGACACTTAGAGTCCATGGATAGAATGGAAGGGGTCCATGAATGTTGTTGGGGAAAATATTACCTTTATTTTCTTTAATGTCTCACTGAAAGTTAACACTAATTATTAACAGCAACTGTGTGTCTCCAATTGAAGTAATATACATTCACATCATGTTAAAGTTGTTCTGATATGTCAAAATATCATATATGTTCAGGCTTTAGAAACCACTATTGCTTTAGTAATGGGAGTCATTAGACCTACTGCACAATCTTTTATCAAATACAGTAATAAAAAAGCATGCATATTACTACATCCAAAAGTGGTCTTTTTGTTCAATATTGGTAACTGCATTTTAATATACAGTATTTGATTCCTTTGTCTATGTATACTTTTTTTTTACTTTTTTCTTACTGTTTTTGCACTTTTTAAAACTTTCTGATAAGTGGTACACAGGCTTCATCAGACTGCTAAGAACTTACACATCATAAACTTTTCTCATTTTGTTTCTTCTACTTAGATTGTACTTCCCCTCTTTATCTCTAAAAATTCTGGATATTCTTTAAGACGTATGAGCTCAAATCTTTCTTCTTTAAGGAAATATTCTTTCAAATATTTTTTTCTCTATTTCTCCTTTCTATGTCTAGAATATATTGTCCATGAAAATATGTGTCCACATTTTTAACTTGCTGTTTTATATTCCCATCAATGTGCTTTCTATATTCCTTATCTCTCTGATGAAATAATAAGCATCTTGCAGTCAAAGATCAAGTTATAGATTTTTCTCTTATGTTTTACATAATACTCAGTCAAGTTATAGAAAAATAATATGCAATCAAAAGTATTATATTTTTTCAGAGAATATTAAGTTATTTTACTCTTTTATTTCAAATGTTGTTTTGTGGTCATTTCTCCTGGCTTTTAAAATTTGAGTCCTAGAGCCGTAAGTTTAGCAGACATTTATTAGACTCTTTCTTCTCCAAGAATCTTGTATAAAGTAATTGGCATGAGAGGCTGAAAAAAAATACAGCAATTTGTCGTAATAATAGTCATTTTATTTATGTACATGTTTGGATTAGGGAAACGGTAGATCAAAACGTACTCATATTTTACATGAGAATTGGCTCCGTAACTGGTTTTTGGATACAGATGACAAAATTATTGACTTATCATAATGCTTTTGTGTTCTATGAAATCAATAACAACTCACGTTCAATATTAAAATAATTCAACCTTTGAATATAAGTGACCAGCTGCAAAGATAATCCTCCTAATGTAATCGGCTCCTTCCACTCCAAGCTTAGAAAGAAACTCTAATGGTACTGTATCAGTTCTCACTGTTAAGATTGCTATATTTCACATCTGCTTTGTTTATAATTAAAAAGGGAAGCAAAGGTATATTTTACCTTTTAAAGTTAATGTGGAGCTTTCTTGCATTGAGAATTTAACCTTCTGGTAATTTATACCTTCCTGAAGCATACAGTATACCAAATACCATTGTCAGCGTTTATATTATTGCAGATAATATAGGTTTTGTTAGCTATTGAAGATTATTTTTTTATTTAAACCAATTTTTATATATAAAAAGGATTTATTCTGTATTTTATTCACTTCCTTTCTTTTTTAGAAACCTGTAGTAGATTCAGAGTTCAATAAAAATGAATTAACCATTAACTATTGGACTTTGAAAATAAAATTTCTTTTTTTTTTGCCCATCTTTTGTTACTTTTTTCCATCATTTTTAAGTTGGGTCCCCACGTTTAAAATGTGTCCTTTCTACTGAATGCAATACCTGTGCTTATTCTTCTTGACATTTTAAAAGTAAAGAATAATAGAACTCTTTATGCTTCAAATTAGAACCATGACTCCCCCACTTTTTTCCCTCTTGAATCTTCTGTAGTTCTTTTATATTTTCTTATTTCTCTCAGCTCCTTTCTTCCTAAATTCTTTACAACCTGACTTTTGAATTGCTGAACTGATTCTGTTTTCTCTAAGTTCACTCCTAACATCTTGTTAGTTAAATATAAAGATTTCCATAAATACTATTTTTATGATCTTCAGTTTTTATTTAATATAGTTGTCTCATTTTCTTGGATATTTCAGTATTTTATCCGTTCTTTATATGTTCCTCCTTAATATGTAATGCATTAATCACTCTTCTCATGAAGTGTTCATTTCTTTATACTATGAACACCCAGAATATTGTTGCTGATTGCATTATCTCTAGTTTCTTTTCTGTTTAGTAGACAACTTACTTGCAGATATGTAGTGTATTTCTAGTTACATTGGAAAGAATATTATAGCATTCTTTCCTGTTTTCTCTTAGCCCAAATTAGGTTAGATTTCCCCACCAATTGTTTTCTGGATCTTATTCTCTTTTATTTCCACTTTTAGATTTTAAAAATTATATTTAAGGCAGGACCAGTTAAAAGGAGTTTGTTCAGGCAAAAGATAATTGGTGACCTCCACTAAGAGAGACAAGAACAGATTGAAGATGCATTTTAGAGAAGAGATTATCAAGTATTAAACAAGAATAAGGAAAAATACTTCTTGTAATATATATTGCTTTGAATATAGTTAATTTTTTTGGTATGCTTGTCTTCTCTCAACCACCAAATTACAAGCTCTTCGGGATAGGATCAATTTTTTAATATGTACTATATACTTCCCTTAAATTTCTAAGAACAAAGGAGTTGGTCAATAAATATGTCTTTTCTTGTCCATTTTTTATTAACTAAACCACAAAATATTTTGTGGAAATTATATTAGATGCCAGAATAAAATATTATGAGTGCTTTAGAAAAATTATGTTTATTTTTCAATTCAATTTACGTCATTTTTAGGACAGTGATTAATGGATATAATCCATAATTTTATAAAAACAAAACTGTATAAATATAGTGATCTCGTATTGGTAAACTGTGCCCATTACTCAAACCTTAATTCTCATATACCCATATATGTGTTCTCTTGGAGATCTTCCTTTATCACCTCCAATCAAATTACTGTGGCATTTGTATTTCCAGCTATGCTGTGTTTCCTACTATCCAGTTCTCTTTAGTTGGGTATCATTGAGTCACCTCAAAATTAGTTGGCTGAAGTGTACTCTTTCTCTCCTCTTAATTATCCATATCCTGTCAGCGTCTCCATTTTTTTTCCTGGTCTTCAGGGTACACAACCTACACTTATCTTTGACTTCCCCAGTTCTTTGCTGACCCCTCTCTCCATATCTAAATTTGTCCACAATATCTTTTGGACTCAGTGCTCCTTCTCCAGCTGGTAGCATCGGTACCACAGTCCCAGCCAGGAGCAACAGATGTTGTAATGATGATGGCAGTCCTCTCTCTGGCCTCTTTGTTGTTATCCTCTTGTTTCTTTAGTTTGTAAGAAGAATATATTGAAACTTAAAGGGATTTAGTATTTTTTTTTTTTTGAAAAGAGAGGGGGAAATCCAAATCTGGAAGATGAGAATTAATGGAAAGAGGTCCAAAGTATAGTAAAGAAGAAAAAGAAAAGAGAACAAAAGTAATGAGAAGCAGATGGGCCACTTTGGGGAATAATGGTAAATATAGGTGAAGAGACCAAGGGAATTAAGCTGCGTGAGAGGGTATAATTTGGCGATCCACTTCTTTATTTTAGTAAAATGACACTTTTTTTATGTCAGTGTCTATTTATGATTTTAAGGTAACTCTCAATTATTTATGGAAAGAACATCAGATTCTTCAGTCAGCTATTTAGGGCCTTCTTCATTTTTGCTTATTTTATCTCTCCAACCTAATCTTTCATTATCCTCCACTGTGGATTTCCATTATTATTATTATTATTTCCACATTATTACTGTTTTCATCATTAGTCATGGTAGTAAATAAATAGTGGCCAAGAATGTATAAAGTACTTTCACATACATCACTTTATTGTAGCATCTCCTTCATGTACTCTGCTCATTATCATCTGTGACCTTTCAGGATGACAATATCTTCTACATTCTGGAAATCCTATATTGTATTCAAAACCCTCTCCTCTGAATTTTTCTTCAAGTTAATTATTATAATATTACTAATAGCTACCATTTATCAAGCATGTAACAATGTGACAGGCAGTTCATTTATATCTTACAGGAAACTAACAGATATTATTAATATTCTGATTTTATACCTTTAGAAACTGAGACCCAGAAAGATTACTTCATTTACCCAGGGCCTGTGGCAAAGAGATGTTAGAGCAAAGCTTTTGAACTTCATTCCACCTGACTCCAAAGCAAGAGCTTTTACAAGCTACTACAAAGATCCAGGCCATCTCCCTGTGCTGTGTGCCCTCAAAGTCTTGTGATGCCTTTGAATAGTGTATGTTTTATGAGCTTATTTCTGTCACCACTTAGACCTAAACTTTCTTAAAAACTGAGACTGCATCAAATTATTTTATACCTCTTGAGAAATACATAAAAATACATTTTGTAGCAAATGCTTGTTGAGTGTAAATGCTTCCTCTATTACTTAAAATAGTAACAAGTTTTTAATAGTCTTATGATCTGTGCTATGTGTACAACTAATCTATTGTTTCTAACCACTATGTAGTATCATATGGCATGTACCCGCCTGTTTTTGTTTATCCACCCTACAATATAAATATGCTCAAATCACCCCAAATCTCTGCACAAGTAATGCTGCCATAGACATACATTTACCACTTCTTATAAATCTGCACGAAAATTATTTGGGACAAAAATTTCTGACTCATAGGGTATGCTTATACTTACTATGAGAAAGAACCTGTTTCTTTTCAGAGCAGTTGAACAGTCTCCATATTCACCAACAGTACACTTCTAAAGTCCCCACATCCTTGTCAGCTCTTAAAATTATCTGAATTTCTTGTTTTGTCATCCAGTATATTGGAGTAAAGTGATGTTTCAGTGCTTTAGTTGTATTTTTCTTACAATGAGTTTGAGCATTTCTCTATATTCTTGTTAGCCTTTTGCATCTCTTCATTTTCTTTGGCCATTTTCCTACTAAGATCACTGCCTTTTTCTTATTGATTTGTAGGAATTAGTTGCATGTACTAAACTGTAGACATGTTAACTATCTTCTGCATTCTTTTACCCCTCTATTAATTATTCAATTGACCTTTACGGAACAATTCCTCTTTATCTTTCTGCTTTGTCACTCACTCCTTTCTTTGCTTTATTCTTCTTATTTTCTTCCTCCCATAATCACTTTTATCTCCTCTCTATTTAATGTCTGCTGGGCTAACTATTTATTCAGTGATTCTTATAATTAATCATTCATTCACTTATTTAATTGCAGGTTATTTATTAAATACAACCTAGCAAAAAGCACTGGGCCATATTTTAGAAATGCAAAGATTTTTGCATTTCTTGAGCAAAATCTCAAAAACTCATACCCCTCAATGAGTTCTCTCTCTCTCTCACTCTTTCATATATACACACACCCCAAGTGCAGATTCCTACCACTTATTAATGGAAAGAATAGACAAGTTTTTAAGAAACCTGAAATATAAAGCAGAGCTACTGAGAAAAAATATCCAGGAATTTTTCAGGCAAGTAATTAAATGGAGAAAAACAAAATGAAACAAACAAATTAAAAAAAAAAAATAGCTCTCAAGAATATTGATGGACAGTTGGTGATACAATCTTGCAAATTTATCAGTTTGAATAATAGTTGAAAGTCTATCCTACCTTTCATTTTACAGATTCTATATCCTCCACCCTTATGTATATCACATTTAAGTAATATTTCACTACTATTTATTCCCAACATAGCTATAGCTGAAGGAATGGAGACAAGGAAGTAATGATATATATTGAACCAGAGTAAACAATAGACCGTTTACCACTTCATAAGTTGCTACTCTGTAGAGGAAATGTATCTGATGATGGGGACAGAGAAATTCAAATAAATTATTAAATATGAGAACAAAAGAAGTAAAAACTCTGAAATTGCAGGAGAGAAAACATTATAACTACAATATCACTTTCTGTTTGAGGACATTATATGTATGATAGAGAATCAGGAGCTATTCATATAGAATTGCTAGTTGTAGAGTCATAATAACAATTACCCTGAGAGGACTATAGAGGAACTCTTTTTTAGACAAGTCATCTACTGCTTTCATATACTGTCTTGTAACAATCATTATGCAAATCTGTAGTGGGATTAAAAGAAAATCAAAGAAAAACGAATTGCAGATAGAAGACCTTTGAGTGTTTTTTAAAAGCTGTTTGTGATGTGCCACCTTTATAAAAATGAAATTCATCACTTTAAAAATGTAAATTGTAACCCACTTTGTTTTATACATGTCTTCTCATGGTAAAGCAGAACTTCAAGCCTCTTCTATATTAGGAGTCTTATTTGCTGTTTTGAACTGTAAAATTCAGTCATTTATGAGACTGAATAAATCACTAGGAGCTAGCACACTAAAAAAAGTTAGTAGACTGCAAAAATGAATGACTACTTCATATTTTGCTAATATTCATTCCAAATTGAACTTGCCCTAAAAGAAGTTAATATACTTATATCAAAATTGAAACACATGAGAAAATGCTTTATTGTGTTTTATCACCAAATATTTAATACAGAAGGTTTTTATTATTACTATTATTAAAGGGTAAAAAGAAAACATTGTAAGATTTGGAATTTTGAAATCCAGTCCTCATGATTTCCCAGTAGTTTATGAAATTACATATTGGATTATTCATTACAACTTTTTTATTTGCTCAAAAAAGAAAAAATAATTTAGTAAACTAACAGAAATCCTAAAAGTAGAGGCACTTGGAGAAGTTATCAAGATTCAGAGTTCAAATAGAAATAATTTGAATATTTACACTTTGATTTTTTATTTTGGTAAACAGGTTTATTATAGTCATGTGTAATCAAGTAAACATTTGTCAACTATATTCTCAACACAAAATGACTATAATACATATAAGAACTTGAAAAGCCTTTGGGCAGTTTTAATAAAAGAGTCAATGTAACAGTCACCATTCAGAGTAAACAAGATATGTTTTCGGGGTACCTGGCTGTCTCAGTCAGTGAAACATGCAGCTCTTGATCTCAGATTGTGAGTTCAAGCCTCACGTTGGGTGTAGAGATTACTTAAAAATAAAATCTTAAAAAAAAAAAAAGTTAGGTTTCCAATCACCTTGCATTTTATGAAATCTTTCAAACGTATTGGAGAATAATGTATTCAAAGCTCATATTTTAGTATATTGAAAATTTATCTAATTTATTCATGTTATTCATGGTATAAATCATTTTCTGAAAGCGATGAAACACTAGATAACTTTGAGGCCTCTGTTCATCCATTCTTCCATTGCCAGGAAGAATGTGAAATTGGGCTATCTGTTCTGTCATAGTTTGTGTTCTTAAACAACATGTAGTATAATTGTTGTGTTCCTAAATTTACGGAGTCATATACATTATATATCCAGCTGGAGCTAGTTGGATTTTTTAGTCACAAATATGATTTTGAGATGTACCCATAGTACTTTATATAGTTCTGCTTATTCCTTTTAAATGCTCTACGGCATTCTACTATATAAAAAGATTATAGTCTACTATATAAAAAGATTATAGTTTGTTATAAAAAGATTATATATATATTTTAAAGATTTTATTTATTTATTTGACAGAGAGAGACACAGCGAGAGAGGGAACACAAGCAGGGGGAGTGGGAGAGGGAGAAGCAGACTCCCCGCTGAGCAGGGAGCCAGATGCGGGGCTTGACCCCAGGACCCTGGGATCATGACCTGAGCCGAAGGCAGACGCTTAACGACTGAGCCACCCAGGCGCCCCCCCTTTTTTTTCTCTACAAGATTTTTATTAGAGGGTGGGGGTGGATATGGGCATCATGAAGTCCTTGGCACAGGAGCCAGGGCATCTCCTGTTCATGGTCATTGATGTTGTTGCCAGTGTTTTGCTACATTAAACTATGTTGTAGTGAAAGTTCTTATGATATCTACTTGTGGAAATGTGCACAAGTTGAACCACATGTTCAAGTGCATAAGCATCTTCAGTTGCACATGTCATCTCTATCATTGCCACAGTTGTACAAATATACACTACCATCAGCTGTTAGAAGAGGTCCTGAGTCTCCAAATCATTGCTAACACTAGACAGAATTACAGGTCAAATCCATGCTCCTCCGCTTACTAGCTGTGTGACTCTGGGATATTACAGAACTTCTCTGTGCTTCTCTTTCTTCCTGTGCAAAATGGGGAGATAACATCACCCACTTCATAAAACTTTGTGAGGATTGCATAAATGGGGATCTATAAAATATTTAAGAATAATTCTATATAAGAAGCACTCTGTAAGTGTTTGCTATTTTAGTAATGTTCAGACTTCTAACTAGTTGCCCAAGACGATGGTTATGGTCTTGTTGTCTTAATTGGTATAAAATTTTCTTTTTTTTTCTTTTTTTTAAAAGATTTTATTTATTTATTTGAGAGAGAGAGAATGAGAGAGAGCACATGAGAGTGGGGAGGGTCAGAGGGAGAAGCAGACTCCCTGCCAAGCAGGGAGCCCGATGTGGGACTCGATCCAGGGACTGCAGGATCATGACCTGAGCCGAAGGCAGTCGCTTAACCAACTGAACCACCCAGGCACCCGGTATAAAATTTTCTTAACACTCTCAATTTCTGGGTGCCCTGGGTGGCTCAGTTGGTTAAGCGATTGCCTTCAGCTCAGGTCATGATCCTGGACTCCCAGGATCGAGTCCCGCATCGGGCTCCCTGCTTGGCAGGGAGTCTGCTTCTCCCTCTGACCCTCCTCCTTCTCATGCTCTCTCTCTATCATTCTCTCTCTCTCAATAAATAAATAAAAATCTTAAAAAAAAAAAAAAACCACTCTCAATTTCTGCAATTATCTCATTATTTCTGGTTTTTTTTCTCTCCTATACTTGGTTAGAGGGCATAATTTTACCACTCAGTTTTTATTATAGATTATAGATCTGTTCAGATTTTCTATTTCTTTTCAAGTCAGTTTGGTAACATATTTCTCTAGAAAATGGCTTATTTTACCTATTTTCAAATTTATTATTAAAATGCATATGTCACTCTTATTTTTTTTAAATTTTATATCAAATAGGTAAACAGGAAAGTAATTATGAAAGATATTCATATTATTCAATATCTTTCATAATTACTTTCCTATTTTCATTCTTCCTGTTATTCATTTGTACATATATATGTGCATGCATATGTATATGTATTCGTCCATAGGCTTATCTATATGTTACTCATCTTTCGAGCAAGTGGCTTTCAATTTTCTTGATAATCTTTTTCTCTATTTTATCAATTTCTGTAATTATATTTATTTTCTTCTTCCTAAATTATTGGAATTTATATATTGTTTTATTAATTTTTAAAAGATGAGTTCTCCATTTTATTCAACTACCACAAATACACAGAGAAGAAAAAAAAATCAAAATATCAGTATGCCCTATTTTTTCCTTGTATACATGGAAAAGTTTTCAGAGCTAAAGAGCTGAGTATAGTTATACAGATTAATAGGATTGAAGTAAAAATCATGATTTTTAGGTAACAATGAATTAAAAGTTGTGTTTGTACAGTTCTTTATTCTCTACAAATTTCCACACTCATTACCATATTTCCTTTTCTTAAAACAGATGAATTGAGATATAATGTATATACCATAAAATTCATTCTTTTAAAGTGCACAGTTCTGTGGTTGGTAGTGTATTCAAAGAGTAGTGCAACCATTATAACTATCTAATTTTAGAACATTTAAATCCCTCCCCCAAAATAACTCCATATGTATTTAAAATCACTCCCCATCAAATCCTACTTCATCTCTGGCAACGTCTAATTTATTTTCTGTCCCTGTAGATTTGCCTAGTCTGGACATTTCATAACAATGGAGTAATACAGTAGTGGTCTTTTGTAACTGATTTCTTTCATGTGGCATAATGTTTTCAGGATTCATTCATGTTTTACCCTATATCAGTATTTTATTTATTTTTATTCCTGAATAATATATTTATTGTATTGATATACCATTTTGTTTATCCACTCATCAGTTGATGAACATTTGAATTTTTATTATTTGATTATATGAATTATGATATGAATATTCATGTACAAGCTTTTGTGTGGACATGCATTTTCTTTTCTCCTGTGTGTACAAATAAGAGTGGAACTCCTGGCTCGTATGATAAGTCAATGTTTAACATTTTGAGGAACTGCCAGAGTGTTTTCCAAAGTGGCTGTGTCATTTTAAAATTCTGACAGCTGTGCATGAGGGCTCCAATGTCTACACAATCTTGGCATCAGTTGACATTGTCCATCTTTTTTATTATAGTCATTCTAGGGGGTGTGAACTGGTATCTTGTACTTGATTTGTGTTTCCCTGATGACTAATGATGTTGAGCATCTTCTCATGTGCTTATTGGTCATTTTTATAGGCCCTTTGGTGAAATGACTGTTCAGAGTCTTGGCCTAATCTAGGGTCACTAAGTATTCTTCCAACAGTTGTGTAATTTTAGCTCTTATATTTAGGTCTATGATACATTTTGAATTAATTTTTATATAAGGTGTGAGGTTTCAACTTCATTCTTTGGAATGTGGAAATCAAGTTCCTGCCGCACATTTTCTTGAAAAGGCCATTCTTCCCCCATTGAACAGTTCTCTGGAGTTTGGGCTTTTGGGGGAGCTCCAAACCCATCTGCCCCCTCTGGAGATTTGTGGACCATTTTTTTTTTTTTAAATCTGCAATGAAGCTAAGGACAGGGGAATGGGTTTGATACATATTAAAACACCACATAATACTGATATTCAGGGGCACCTGGGTGGCTCAGTCATTAAGTGTCTGCCTTCGGCTCAGGTCATGATCCCAGGGTCCTGGGTTCGAGCCCCACGTCGGGCTCCCTGCTCAGCGGGAAGCCTGCTTCTCCCTCTCCCACTTCCCCTGCTTGTGTTCCCTCTCTCGCTGTGTCTCTCTCTGTCAAATAAATAAATAAAATCTTTAGAAAAAAAAAATACTGATATTCAGCAGTTTTTCTTGAGTAAGCACTCATTTAATTGTTATTGGACTTTGTTGAATTTCTAGAGTTCAGCAAAAGGTGATTTTCACCATTTTGCCAGAGTTTTCACTGTTCTTATGAAGGAGAGGATTTTTGGATCCTTATTTCACCATTCAGGAACTGATTCTCTATTTCATTAATATTAATTGTTCATGCTTCTTAATCTATACATGTGTTGCCATAATATCTTTATTTCTGAATTCCTGTTTGAGGTCCTGTTGGTCAAGAAAATGTTTAGCAATTATTTTTAGGGTTAAAGCATATGAGGAGCTTACCAGTCTTTATAATTGATTTTTAATTTAATTCCATTGTGCTCAGAACAGGTGTCCATTATTAGGTTGATTATTTGCTTTCTCTTGAGACTTACTTTGTGGACTAGAACATGGCCATTTTATTGCATATTCTGTGTGTGCTTAAAGAGAGCATGTCTTCAATTTTGATGTACAGATATCTATATATTTCTGATGGACTTAGCTTTTTGTTTATTTTGTTATTTTAATCATCTTGTTATTATAATTTTGTTGTAAATATCTCACAATATGATTAAGGATTTATCAATTTCTCCATTTAATTCCTTATGTATTTTCAGCCTAGATTATGAAGGCACACACCATTTTAAGAGTTTTATCTGTGTTTATCTGTTGTCTTGTCATATAATAGAGAACTTTCTATTTCTACAAAAGCTATTTGCCTTAAAGCCTATTTTGGTTAATATTAATATTGCTTCATCAAGATTCTTCACACATGAAATTTTAGATCATATAGCACCGAAAGTGTTATTTTATTTTAAAAATCAAGACAAGACCTATATAGTTTAATGACTTTTCTTTATTTGTAGCAGAGGCAAGAGTAGAATCCAGGCCTTCTGCTGTAGAATTCCCTTCTACATCCAGTTGTAACAAACAAGTCAGTAATTTTTGGTTTAGGAGAGTATACTTTCTCAAATGGAGCATGAAAGTAAGAGCAGTAAATGATCTCCTAAATATTGCTGTAGTAGAAATATGAGTTCTCCTGAAAGGGGAAAAAAAAACCACAACATGTTTTACAGTATTTGTCATACTGAATTACCTTGCTCAGCATATATGTCATGCCCAAAGAATTTTTATCTTATTTATGAGTGTTTCTAAGAAGCAGGAAATGATAATTCCTTCTATGACTAGTTTGAATTTTTATTCTTAAAAATTGTTAATCTTAGTAGAAAAATATATGTTAGTACTAAAAAAATTGCATCAACTGAAAATAAAGTGAAAGTTTTCTCCCCACTTCTGAACCCCAGTCACCAGTTGCCATAGAAGAGGTAACAACATTCCCTCATTAAGCCTTCAAGTATTCTATGCTTTACCTTCATATAGTTCTAGAAAAATATTTTGTTTTTTGATATAAATAATAGCATAGATGGTGTACTGTTTATATCTTGCTGTTTTCAACTTACAAAATACTTGGAATTATTCAATATCTATACCTCTGTATCAATCACGTTAATTTATATAGCCCCATAACCTTGTACTGTATGACTGTACCATAAGTTATTTAACCAGCTACCTGTTCATAAACATTTCTGTTGTTTCTAATCTTTTGCTACTACAAATAATATTGGATAACATTTCCTTACTCATCTGCCATTTTTCATATGTAAAACTATATCTTTAGAGTAATTCCTTATAAATGAACTTAGTTGGTCAAGGGGTGTGTGTGTGTGTGTGTGTGATGGGTATTGCCCATTGGCTCTCTATATAGGTTATAACAGTTTATACTTAGATTATCAATATTTCAGAGTGTCTTTTGCCTACACTTTAATCAATATAGTGTCTTATCAAACATTTTCATGATTTAAATGCATTTATCATTTTATGAAACTGTATACTTTTTAAAATTTAAAAGTTGTTTATATTTTCCTTTCTTTGAATTATCTGTTTAATACCTTTTGCCTATTATTTATCTGAGTATTTTGTCCATTTATAGGAGCTCATATATATTAAAGAATTTAGCCATTTATTATATTGCAAATGTTCTATGCGGTTTATCACTTGTCTCTTTCTCCTACAATTTTTTAACGTATATTAAAAATCATTTTTTTCTTTAGGTCTTCCATGCTTTGTGTCAAATGGACAAAGGCCTTTTTTCATTCTAGAGTTCTAAAAATAATTATTCTATGTTTACTTCCAAGACTTTCATAGTGTCATTTATTACATCAAAATTATTAAGCTATCTAGAAATTATTTTTTATATTAAGTCAGGAAATTCTCTAACTTAATTTCTTCTCCAGGTACCCTAAAACTATCATGTTTACAGGAAATTTATAAATTAATTCAGGCAGAAGCAAGTTCTTTGGGACATTACTTTTTTTCTTTTTGTTTCTGTCTAATAATATTATATGCCTTTCCAAAGTCTTTATTCCTCCTGTTTTAAAATTTCTTCATATAATCTTTGTATATTTTTTAAATAATTTCATTCCCAGATTCCTTATCTTTCTTCATTGTTGTTGCTAGTGTGCATTTGTTCTTGTTTTGTTTTTGTTCTGTTTCCCTTTTGTCTTCTTGGTTGGTGGTGGTTTGTAGGAAGGTTAGCGATTTTTGTCTAAAACTCTGTAATCAAGCCCTTTTCCACCCTTTGTCTCTGGCATCCACTGTTCTGTTTTCTGTCTCTATTGTTTTGCCTTTTCCAAAATGTCATAGAAATGGAATAATATTGTCTGTAGACTTTTTTTTTTTTTTAAGATTTCATTTATTTGTCAGAAATGAGAGTGAGAGAGGCAGGCAGAAGGGGATGCACGCTCCCTGCTGAGCAAGGAGCCGGATGCAAGACTCGATCCCAAAACTCTGGGATCATGATCTGAGCTGAAGGCAGACGCTTAACCAACTGAGACACCCAGGAGTCCCACCTCTGTAGTTTTGAACCTGGCTTCTTTCACTTAATGTATTACATGCCTGTTTGTTTCTTCGTTCAGCTTCTCCTTATGAGTCTTTACGGTGCCAGTGGGCCCAGAGAAGTTTCTGAGACCAAGCTTATTCCCATCCTCTTTTTCCAAAAAGTGATTATTGGATTTGCCCCTTAGTTATGCTACCTCCTTTGAGAATTGTGCTCTGCTAGCATTTTCTTTGTATCTACAGCTATAGGCATCCTCTCTCAGAAACTGTCCATCCTTTGAAGGCATTCATCAGTCCATCTTCTAATGCTCTGGTGTTTTGGTAACAGATGTCTTCCAGTGTTAGTGAAAGTGGGACTTGCATCTC
>NW_022589704.1:87206740-87392742 GCF_004348235.1 Phoca vitulina
TCTTTTTTTCCTTCCTTCCTTTCTTTTTTTTTTTTTTTAATTTTTTCCTTTTTCTGGTGTGATTTTCTAAGGAAGAGGCAGCACATCATTGCTTTGCGGTTTTGAAACTCTGTGTCCCTTAGTAGCTATTAAGTATAAATTGCTCCAGCAAGTAGCTGCCCACCTCTAATTTACTACTTAACTAAGGGCAAACTATATGCCAAAGGATGGGGAAGCTCTAGAGCTGAAATGTCACTAGCTTTGGCACATGCTAACAAATATCCAACCTCCTTTTGGTGTATTATCATTGCAGACTTTTCTCTTTTGCTTATTCCTTTGAGAAATCTTTGAAATTTAAGACTTACAATAATAATTAAACATTTCTTAAAATATTAAGTATCCACACTTTTAATTATCAATTATCCTGATAACTCAGTATGTTATATATTTTATAAATAAAAAAAGTATTGAGGACCAGAAAGTTTAAGTAAACTTCTCAAATGTACACAGCCA
Source organism: Phoca vitulina (assembly GCF_004348235.1). Classification (NCBI taxonomy): domain Eukaryota; kingdom Metazoa; phylum Chordata; class Mammalia; order Carnivora; family Phocidae; genus Phoca; species Phoca vitulina. Next base: position 87,207,233 of record NW_022589704.1, read on the forward strand.
ATCAGTAGAAGGGCTCTAGTTTTAAATCCTCATTTTGTGACTTCAAATCTGTTACTTTTTGACCACCTCACAGTTACCTCCATATTTGTATTCACTGTGATGACTTTGAGCTTATAAAACAAATGTATATGCATTATTTAATTGGATTCTGGTAATGATAGTTTAAGTTAAATTGAAAGGAGGTTATCATTAAATCCATTTTACAGGTAAAGACCTTTTCTGAAAAAATAAGGAAATTTTCAAAGGCAAGCTGTTGTTTCATAGTCAGAGCAGATTCGCACAAAGGATCCTGATCCAAAATTAGGTATTCTCCCTTTTAAATAACTGTACATCCAATAGAACCATTTTCTTTACTTCAAAAATGCTAAATTCTTGGTTTAAAATTTTATGAGTATTTGTTCTATTGGGAGCTGTTTGGCGCTAGTTGTTTGATACACGTTTGGTGTTTTATATCAGTTAGCTACGGGCGCAGTAATGTTTGTAATAAACACCATAATACTGTGCAATAAATAACCACAATACCTATAAGATCACAACAATATACAAAATTATTGTTCACAAGTTCTCAGGCCTTTGGACTAGTTCTTGTGGCCTTGGTTGGGCTTACTTATACTATGTATTCACCTGCAGTAGGTGGCTCTGCTGATCATTGCAGGGCTCTGTCCCCAGCTAGCTATAAGCTACTTTCTTAAGATGGAATCAGTTTCACATTTGTTCATTAGAAACACATTCACTTAATGTTCTAGGCAGAACTTACTGAAGTAGATTCATGTTCAGTGAAAAAAAAAAATGGCCAGTGATTTCCCTACCCCAGCAGCAGGCATCCTAGGTTAGCACTGTTCTATAACTAAGACCTGGTATGTATTATGTCCTCCCCGGTGCTTGGTATTAGGGCCATCATAATGAGGTAGGCAGACAAGATCCCTGTTTTAAGAAAGCATATAAACCAGTGAGGAAGGTAGATTACAAACAAATAAATAGCGATTTTAAAATACACTTCAAAGAGAATAAATAGATTGTGGAGATGGAAAATAATAAAAATGGCCTTTATTGGAAAACTGACCAGGAAAGACCTCTCTGAGGGATGGAGATTAAGAAGAACAGTAAATGTGGTTGCAACTGACAAAAACCCATTTCAAACTGAGTTGGAGTTAAGTGAGTTGGCTTACATATCTGAAGTGTGGGAAATGTATAGGGAATATGAAAGAAGGAACTAGACTTAGGGATAATTGCAACTGCAGACTTGAACATCCTTAGCCTGTGGACTTGAACATCCCCAGGTCATTGCTGCTTCCTTCTCTCTGGCTTTTTTCTCTTCTACTACAATATCACAAGTAGACTTATACAAACTACAAGGGCATGGATACTGGCATTACTAGGCTTAGAGATCTGTGACCTTAAAAGAAAAGAGACTCTGGACGCTTATAGACCCATTAGCCTGATTTAGATCTCACATCCCCCTCTTGAGCCAGTCACCATGGAAAGAGATGATCATGACCGGTCACATTCAAAGAGTGTGCCTAGACTTAAAATAGGAAAACAAATTTCCCTAAAGGAAAGCCCAGAGGAATGGTACTAACATGGAAATGGGGGGAAATCTTTGTAAGCCTGGGTCCCCTCCCTCAAAATGTGTATTTATCAAGCAAAATTCATGTCTAACTCATCTTAGTATGTCCAACAGTGATTGGTACAGGACTTGACACATTTCCAAATTGATAATGTAATTTTAGTAAATTTCAGACTGTGGAGAAAGCCATCATCTACCCTCTTATGGGGAGTACACTCTAACTATAAGCCTGTAACTCTCTTCACAGAAATCCTCTTTTATTGGTTCTCTTTCCCTTATGGAGCTGTAGACATGTGATGGGTTAAGAGTAGCAGAACTCGTTTTAGTCAACTCTTAGCAATAACCTGTGTTGATGTTTCTGAGGTTTGGACTGTCAGCTGAAGCTCCACTAAGATAGAAAACCCCCATTTTGTCTTAGAATTCCAATAATTCCTGTATTCTTTAATCAGAATCAAGTGTAGAAAAATCCAAGGAATAAAAACATATTTATACCTTATTTTAATGAATACATATAAACCTAAAATTTTCAAGTTTCTTTTAAATGTTAGATTCAAAGAAATTGCTCCTATAATAACAGAATTATATAATAAATTATGCTTGTAAATAATTGGGCTTGACCTCAAGTGTTTTACTCTAATTATGAAAGCATATAAATATTTTTATAAGCCTATTAAAAATAAATTTATTTTCAGATCCTTTTGAAGCATTCATCATCTTTTCTATTCGCCATGAGATCAGAAGGATTGATCTTCATAAAAGAGACTATAGTCTACTTGTTCCTGGGTTGAGAAACACAATAGCGCTTGATTTTCACTTCAATCAAAGTTTACTTTATTGGACAGATGTTGTAGAAGACAGAATATACCGGGGCAAGCTTTCTGAAAGTGGAGGTAATTTTTAACTGAAAATTCTAGAAAAATATGCTGTAATCAGATGGGATTTAGATTAATCTTTGCACTTTCATTCTTTATCTTCTCCCTTATATATGTAAAACCAGGGATGTCAAGTATATGTGTGAAGATCTGTTGAGGGAGGGGAATGAATGGCAAAAGCCTGTGCTATGCATACCATTTTCAAATTATGAGCTTTTCCATGGACATTTGGTGAAGAAAAATATTTATAAGAAATAACTATTGCTTTCCACATACTAGTAGACATATGTTTGTGAGTTAAAATGTTTTTATTTTGTTACCATCTTTCAGCAAAATTTAAACAAATAATGAATTGTTACAAAGACCACTAATATGAACTAAATGTTTTTATTATAATTTGACTTATTTCTTTTGTCTAATCTACACTTTTCTTAAGTAGCAAGGCTCTGAGATAAATATATGTAATAATCCTTTTGAAAATGTTGGGTTTGTGTAGCATCCCAAAGCCCAGGTGTTTCTATCAAAATCTGAATTTCTCCTTAAGTCACCTTTGCAATTTTGGAAAAATGGTAATAAACACGATATAATTATCACATGTGAATTTGTGTCCTGTGGCATATTGCAAGAGACTGATTTCAAGTGATGGATTTAGATCCTTGAGCTTAGATGGTTAAGGGTTTAAAAGAAAAAAAAAAGGCTGTTAAAATGTCTAACAAAAACACTGGCAATGTCATAAACTAAGAAGGGTTATCCTATTAGGAAAAAAATAATTATTTTAATTACAAAAGGAATTAAGAAGTGGATAAATAGATCATTGGTGAACGTTACCAAATTGCTTATTTTTATTTAGACCAAACTAATGCCTTCCTCTCTTATTTGTTATCATGTTATATCATGTAAGTCTTCTGGCCCAGGAAGGGGCAGGGAGCGTGATTGGGGCTTAGCTTTCTTAAGGGTAAGTGCAGTAAAGTTATCTTCTCTCTCATGCTTCAGAAAAGGATGCTGCTGACTAGCTATAATGCATGTTGGCCCAGGGGAACATTTGCTCTTTATTCTACCCCTGAAGATCAATGTTGATACTAAACTGCACTCATTTGAACTAGCCCATCATTCCTGTTCCCCAAATCCTGTGTTCTATTTCAAAAGTCCGAAACAAGAAATAACTTTTTGAAATCTAAACATTGTTGTTAGCATCAAGAGTTATTTAAAAATTCTACTTCACTGTCACTAAAAGGGCTTAAGAATTTAAAAATTTCTGGTAGGAAAGATCAGTAATTCTAAATTTGGAGTCTTCTTAGTTTCCATCGTGCCAGGTAACATATTTGCACTATATCTTTCAAACTCAATATATTGCTTAAAAACTCTGTACTGCTGTTAAGTAGGCCTTTGTGTGTGTGTGTGTGTGTGTGTGTGTGTGTAATACGTTTCTTGAATGGGTACAAGTATTGGTTTCCTTTTTTTTGTAGGGGTCAGTGCAATAGAAGTGGTTGTGGAGCATGGCCTGGCTACCCCAGAAGGACTGACAGTCGACTGGATAGCAGACAACATATACTGGATAGACAGCAATCTGGACCAAATTGAAGTGGCCAAACTAGATGGTTCTTTAAGAACTACACTAATAGCCGGAGCCATGGAACACCCGAGGGCCATTGCTTTGGACCCAAGATATGGGTAAAGAAGTTTGACTTTTACAGATTCACTTTGACATAAAAAATTATCTTTTAAATGAATATTTAATTCAATTATCTCAGAAATTCTGAGTCAGATTGCTTATCTTGTGCATGTACATATATGTGTATATATGTATAATTATGTATATGTATGTCTATGTGTGTGTATATATAATTATATATGTATATAGACCAGTTTAAGTTTATTAGCATAAATCTGGTTATAAGATTGCTTACATAGGTACTTTTAGAGGATAGAAATATCTTCTTTCTAAATATGGGCATTATGCCCTATTGGAAGCCGTTGCAACTCAATTTTGAAGCAGTAATTTAATGAATTTCTCTTTGACCTGCCAAAGAGGTGCTATAATTGTTTCTAATGGTTGCAAACCACAGGGCCAGTCTCTGGTCCAAATAGTCACAGATGTTAACCGCACCACCTCTTATGTATTTTGTAAGTACTTGGAGTCAGTTTAAAAGGAAATTAGTATAAGCTTGAAGGAGTCCAGTGATGAGACACTGACTATTTGGGGTGTTGGAAAGGCAAGGTACATGATTCTTGAAGACAAGGTACATGATTCTTTTTTTTTTTTTTTAAAGATTTTTTTTTTTTTTTAATTTATTTATTTGAGAGAGAGAGAATGAGAGAGAGCAAGCACATGAGAGGGGGGAGGGTCAGAGGGAGAAGCAGACTCCCTGCCGAGCAGGGAGCCCGATGCGGGACTCGATCCCGGGACTCCAGGATCATGACCTGAGCCGAAGGCAGTCGCTTAACCAACTGAGCCACCCAGGCGCCCCAAGGTACATGATTCTTGAAAACAAGGTCAAATGTTGAGTAACTCAGGTTATTGCCTCTGGTGTTCCCCTGGATGTTCCTCTGCGAAAGAGCAGAAGAGAGACGCTGAAAAATGAGGGCTCCAATTTCTACTCACTCACTTATTCTCTGGAGAACCTACTCAACTCTATTGTCGTCCCTTAAATTTCAGTTTTTTCTTTTGTAAATCAGGGATAATATCTTTATCATTTGGTTGTTTTTGAGGAGATGGTAAATATGTGGAAGATAATATGTAAGTGATATTGATGAGAATACTATGTTATTACTGTTAATTATTTATTTCCTTGTTAATTATTTTGTAAATCTAAAGCCATTGTCAAGGCTAAAGGTTAGTAGATCAGAATCTTTTTAAATTTATTTTTATTTTTATTTATTTATTTATTTTGTCTCTGTATCTTCAAGTAATACAAAGTCCAGGGAGCACCAGTGAGGGAGGGGAATCAGCCAGGAGGGGGTTTAATGAAATGCAGAAGAGAGAAAAGGGAGCCTGTGTTTAAGTCAGCTTCCTGACCACATTTTTCTGGCTGGTGCTCTGGCTTATGCCGGAGCTCAGAAATCAATAGATTGGGAAGTTTGTTCTTCTTTTCCTCAATTCACACACAGAAATTAAAGGGCCAAAGCAGGTTGCCTAGAGCAAGGTTCCAAACTGGCAACTCTCATTAATACGTTTGCTTTACCTCTACAGTGTTTTAAATTTATTTGAATTACTTTCCCAAACTTAAAATATTGAGACATTTTGTATACAGTTTTGGATTTCTGGCTACTTCTGAAAAAAAAAAAAAAATAGAGATCTGGCAGCAAGGAGCAAAGCAGTAGCTGTATCTTTTAGCTCTCATTTATACAGTTTACACTTTGCCCATTTCATTCATTAATTCCTATGATAACAGTTCACCGGCAAGAGATATGTTATGTTTAATGAGAAATTCCTTTTTTAAAACAGACTGTTCCTGAGATTACAAGTAACTTGCTGATCCTGACCCTTTACTTCCCATAAAAGTTCATCATCAACAGGGCTTTTACCCTCCATGTAACAAATACCAGTTTGAAATTTTCACCTATTAAACCTATCTAAGTTGTACCAGCACCTTATACACAGGAGAAACTTTCTGTGTAAGGGAAAGTGATATTTTGGAGAAAGTTGTGGTTTTAGCTTGTACACCAACATGGTAGAAAAGCTGTGAGTGCTCTCAAATTACAGATGGCACACACACAGAGAAACAAGACACAACAAAAAGGACAAAACGGGCATATGAAAGCTTTGAAAATAGTCTGACCAAACAAAGCAGTAAATCTGGGAGTTGAAACTTTATTTTCTATAGCCTTGAACTGACAATATTTAGGATAAAATTATTTATCTCACTTAGTTTGCAGAATGTCCAACCTGAGAGGAGGGAAAAAAAATAGAGAGACCAACACACCACCCACAAATACTATTTAAGTGAAAATATCAGATACTATTCCAGTGATATAAGATCTTCAGAAGTAATATACCCTCTAAGAGTTGAAAGTTAGTATAGAAAGCTAGCCTCTGAGTAGGAAAACCTGATAATGCTTCTGAGAAAGTTGATACCGTCCATTACTAATTGCAACTATGAAATTGTACAGCTGATTAAAATAATTATAGTGGTAATAATTTTTTTCTTGAAAAATGATTGAAGAAATATACTTATAAAATCAGTTTTGGTATAAATAATCAAAGTTCAGAAGGCAGTACTAATTCATTCAACTCTAGGAAGAAATTGAGAGGTTGACTGAGAGCATAGTAAAAATACATGCAAACACACACGCAGTGAACTGCAAAGCCAAGTGCAAGAAAAGCAACACTGAAAAAAAATTTAATTTGACTTAAACTCCACTTAATGCCTTAGTGCTATCTATTCAAATAGAAACAAAAAATTTCTCCCTATTTCTCAAATAATTCAAGAAATACAAAGAAGCTCTGAGTCAAAATTGATAGGAGCTCCAAAACACTTGAACTTCTTTTAAAAATATGTATTTTTGGATATATCTACTGGGTAATTTTTTTAGAATTATGGTTTCTGTAAATACTGTTATCCTTCCTACTACATCATCAGCTCTCTAATGGCAAGACATGCTTCCATGTCTATGAAATTCTCCTCTGCTCCTGGCATATATAATTGTGCTGAATAAATGTTTGTTAAATAAATTAATGCATGCATATGCATAGACTTTTTGCTAACATGTAACTTACAAAACTCAAGGATAAACCTGAAAGAGTGAAGTATAGAGTAAAAGACAGCTAGTGGGTAATATTATAAACTTTGTTTACAATAACAAGTGAATGAACAAGTTTGTAACCAGCCACTTTGCTCCCTCAGCACAGCTGAAGAAAAACAAAAACAATAACAACAACAACAACAAAAATCGGGCTATAACATTAGACCACTAAAACATGTTTACATCATGTGAGTTTCCTTCAGCTATGAAGGTCCTCTGTGACCTTTTTTTACAGATGCCAAAAAACAAATGTTTTTAACCAACTACTTTGCTTCCCTGGCATAAAAGCCACAGGGCTTCACTTTACATTATAAAACATATTTGCCATGATGCCACATCCCTTTAGTATTCTGGGTTTTGACCCAATATCCCAAGTGACAAGTTATTCCAAGACGGTAAATGGGAGTCTTAGGGAGGAGCCATTTTTCTCTCATTCCGTTTTAAGGGAATACACTTATTGCTAAGGTGACCTGAACGAGTCCATGAATCTCCTCTGAACCTCAAGCTAAGTATTAGGGAGTAAGAAGCGCCAGGGAGTTCCCCATCTACAGGGCACTCACTTCAGTTCTTGAACTTTCATTGTCTTTGTACCCGTACAGCTGCATGGTGTCTTCCTGCTCCATTGCTGGCGTTTTGATTTCATTTCTCATAATAACTGGACTCTGCTATAGCCATTGCAATTTGTGAAAGCAGATACAGTAATTGTGAAGATTAGTGAAACATCTAAATAAAATGTTAATTTTATCTGGGACTGTTCCTAAATGAAACTAATAAAGACATTGCTTTTAGAAGACCTAAAGATTGTGGATAAGTATCCTCCTTTTTTTTTTTTTTTTTTGCCAAGATCATTTATTTTCACCTTCTGCAGCTTGACCTGATAGATGATAATGGCCCTTTCATGCCTGTAATGATACAAGTTGTTCATGGTCCATTGACCCAATTTAATCCTGATACAGACTAACCCATGAATGCAGGAACTGTAGAATCAGTAGACTGTAGTCTCTTTTTTTAAAAGCAATTGTGGCTGAATATTTCCATACGTCCTGTAAGAAGAGATATTCAGTCTTTGTGTATTTCAAGAAATAATGCAATCATTGAAATGCTAATACATCTTAACCATAAAAAGAAAGTAATAAGGGGAAAATGATTCTTTTAAAATACATTACAGAGTATACAAAAGAGTGCCTAGAATTTTATGAAACAATGATCCTTGAAATCAACTTTTTAAATTGATTGTAAACTGACTTATGGTGAAGTTAAGAACACTTTTAGGGGAACTAATTCTAGAACACGTTGTTTTATAAAAAGTATTGGAAATTTCCCCACTTGAATTGATGAAAGATTAGGACCATTGTGAGCACTACAGAAGAAACAGCTTAATGCTGCTATGTTTAGTGAAGAAATGAAGGAATCACTTATTTTAGAATTTCTCAAATTATCCCAAGCCATACTTTTATGGTCCACTGGAAACACATCCTTGAAAGTCTACAGTGCCCACTTCTGGTAAACCTACAACGTAGAGAAAATGCAGAATTGTAGCGTCACTGATATGTGTGTTGGAATTTCCACAACCACATAAGGCAGAACTAGGTAGAAAGTTCCAAGAGAGACACCAGTTTTCCACTTGTTATTCAGGCAGAAGACAATGCTCAGAAGTCTTTGGGTCATCAGTCCAGAGTGTGAATTACAGCCTTGCCTAGATCACGTGGTAGCTTATCAACAGATACTCAGACTAGTTATCATTCTCAAATTCATTGTTTGTTTTCAGTGATTATTTTTCCTAATCTTTTTTAAACTTGCAAATCTCTCTACTCTACCTTGTCTGTCAAGATATCACATAAATTTGATTGATGCTATGTCGGTCTTGTTTCTATTTTAAATCTTATTTTTTAAATCCTAAGTATAAAGGGAAGCTGACAACAACCTACTGTCAGTGAAAAGATATGTACATCCAAAATTAAATTTGTAGTGAGACACATAATTCATTTCATTCATTGTTTTAAAGACATTTAACTACTTAACTGAATAGCCTACCAGCTTTATATTAATTAATCTTTGTTCCGTTTGCCCTTTATGGCAACATATTGTATACTAGGTAACTTATAAGTAATAAGCATATGTGTATATATATGTTGAAATTTCCAGATAGTTTTTTTTCTCATATAAAACAATCTAATCTTTAAAAATTAGTCTTTGCAGAAAAAAGATTTCTAGCCATAAAATTTTATAAATGTCCTCTGGTATTTTTAATATTCTTAAAAAATTACGTATTATGTTAATTTTGAGTTATATACACTTTTAAACTTTTATTATAGAAATTTTTAAATACACAAAATAGAATGAATTATATAATAATCTTCCTCATATTCATTACCCAGCTTCAACAATTATCAATACATTATCCCTGATATATTACTTAGTTTTATCCTTTCTCAGCAGTTTACTTTATTTTTTCAAATATTGGTAATTAAACAATGAATACTCTGGATATTGTTTTTGTGGATATGATCCCATACCAGGGCCAGGAAAATCCTAAAGCTGCCCATGAAACTAAAACTTTTTTTTTTTTTTTTAACATAAACTCAGATTTTGAGAGACATTCTTTGAGATAAACCCAATCTTATGACCTACTCCTCTGAATCCTTTTCTTGTGGCTTTGACTTATAAAACTAATCTACCTTCGCATACATGCTGGTGTGACATTTGAACATTGACATTAGTATTAATTCTCTTTCTGTCTCCATTTCTTCAACAGTTAGAAAATAGTTTGAAATTTTGCATTTAAAAAATCATTTCTATGACTATGTGTGTGTGGCATGCTCGTGCAAGCACAAATCTTTTCTGTGTGCTAGCCATCCTTTATGCTAAATTGTTTATGTCCCTTACCTCATCAAATGCTCCTGATAAGTGTGTACAGTTAGAGTTTTTACTTACAGATGAGAAAATGGAGTCTGAGATTAAATATGCTGGAGGAAATGACAGATATTAGTCTTCATCCCAAGTTTGTCTGACACAGAAACATATATTGGCACAATTATTTAATAACGTTTTGAGGCTGCCCAGGGCTTCAGAGTTGTTTATGAGCTGCCACTCTTACCAAGAACATTTACATCTTCCTTCTCTCTTCACCATAGTCTTTTAACACACATACTTACTAAATTTATTATATAATGTATCGAATTGTCTTTTATTCATTTCATATTTCAAATTCCTCTGTCCTAAAACAGACTATATACTTCTCAAAGATCCAAGTCATGACAAATACTTAGTTTACATCACTCCATATCTCCTTACATAAAGTTAATATTTAAAAAAAAGAAGATAGCTTGAATTGTATTTTGAATTTTTTCCAGAGGATTATTTCCTTTTCCAAGCTTATCTACCACATTCATATACTTAAGGATCATTCAGAATACAGAAGGAGGAAAAATAGCAAAATGATATATAATTATAATGAAGAACAAAGGTATTTTTCCCAGTAACTTTACCATTTCTCACCAAAATGTTGACAGAGCTGATAATAGGAAAATTTACTGGACTGTCACTATCTCTCCAGTCCTGTGAGTTCTCCCTTCCCAAATCACCATGCTACTCATTGGGTTCTGCTATGAAAGTAGAGAAGGCAGCTACCATTTATTGAATAGCAGACATGCTCCTATCCCTCTGCCAGATGTTTTCCATTTGCTATTTTATTTAGTGACACGACATTAAAGAATTCGATGTTCAAAGCATCAGAGCAGAAGTTAGGCTGCCCAGTTTCTCATCTCCCTCTGCCACTTGCTAGCTGTGTAACCCAAGTAATTTAACTTCTCTAAGCTTGTTCTCCCATCTCTAAAACATAGATAACTTTAGCCATAGCCTCATGATTGATTAAATGAGATAATCTATAAAGCACTGAAAATAGTATTTAACATATAGTAAGCACTTAAAAAATATAGCCAGTTGTTATGATTGTGGAGTTATTGTGTATCTGTATTAAATATACTATAGAAACATGCATCAGCAGTTTAAACCACTGTCAGTTGAACATAAAACATCCATTGCTTAATAGCCTTAAAAATCAAATGCAGGACACGAGGCACTTGATGCCCATTGTGTGGGACTGATTGTTCACCATGAATTTGTAGAGTCTCAAATAGTATTCGGTTTAAAAAAAGAAGGTAATGATCTTTAGTATATGAAAAATGGTATTTTAACAATTGCATGTTTGTATATATCAAAGTATAACGATTTCCTCTGTTTCCCCTCTGTATCCTCTGTCATATGATCTATTTCATTGCTGTGAATCTAAATATCATCTCCATACTGATGACTTCCAAATTCACGTCCCCAGCCCTGCCTTCTTCTCTGAACTTCACCCTGGCATACACACAGCTTCCTGAACACCTCCTTTTGGATGTCTTGAAATCTTAAGATAAGAAAAAAAAAAAATTCGAAAGTAAACTTTTGATTGCTCTTCACACCCATCCACACTCAATTCCCAGGTCTTAGAATCTGTTCCTCTTCCATTTTCCCCATTTCACTCATGGATTCCTTGCACAGCCTCTCCCTTGCCCTTACTCTGACTTCGCTGAAACAAGAAACACAGTCACCTATGATTCGTTCTCGACCTCATTTCCCTATATTCAGTCATCAGATAGTCCTGGCAATTCCACCTCCAAATATACCTTGAATCCATTCACTTTTCTTCCCTGCCACTACCATACTCCAAACCACTGTCATCCTTGGATTTTCCTTTAAAATAACCACCTGATAAGCCATACTCTTGCCTCATTATCATCCACTTATATATGATACCATGTTTCACCCCTGCTTAAATGTGCTTCCTATTCCCTTGGAATGAAAACCCAAATAATCACCTTAGCCTACAAAACCCATTAGGTCAGACTCTTCAAATCCATCATCTTCTTTTTCCTCCTTACTCACCGCATTGGTCTTATTTCTGTTCCTCAAATCACCCACTCCCCCCCCCCCATTAGGGCTTTCATATCTGCTGTTTATTTTGCTTGTCATGGTCTTTATACTGTTCTCCTTATCTTTTAGATTCAGTGTAAATACAGCCTCCTCAAAGTCCTTTTTTTTTTTTTCCCTGATCACCTTCTCTAAGTAGATCACTTACCTGCTATTTTCTGCAGCATATTTTAGAAGCTACAATTATATATTCATGTATTTATTTACTCTGTCTTCTCCACTGGACTCTAAGCTCCAAGTGGGCAGACAATACATCTGTTTCTTTTGAGACTGTTTACCTGCCAGTATCTAGCATATAGTAGGCACTCAATAAATATTTGTGAGCTGAATGGCTGAAACAATAGCGTTATTTATTTTTCTTCAGAATTCTTTTCTGGACAGATTGGGATGCCAATTTTCCTCGCATTGAATCTGCCTCCATGAGCGGTGCTGGAAGAAAAACCATCTACAAAGACATGAAAACTGGAGCTTGGCCTAATGGACTAACTGTGGACCACTTTGAAAAAAGGATAGTTTGGACAGATGCCAGGTTTAAAAAAAGATCTTTTTCTTCTGTATTTTCTGTTACCTTTCTTGGATAGTATTTGTAAACGCAAAAGATACCCTAACATGCATGTATCATGTATACACACATTGAAATTGGTGGTGATTTTTGTTTGTTTTCATTATGATGGTGGTGATTTTTGTTATGACAGGCTTCTTTTTTTTCTTTCTTTCTACATATCAGATACAGACGCATAAAATATTTTTTAAAAAAATTTTTCTCTGGCATTTATCTAAGTAATATGATAACACCACTGGGCTATTTGAATACGTTCTGATAAACTTGATGTATTTACCTTTCTGTAGGTCAGATGCTATTTATTCAGCCCTCTATGATGGAACAGCCATGATAGAAATCATCCGTGGTCATGAATATCTTTCCCATCCCTTTGCTGTGTCTTTATATGGGAGTGAGGTCTATTGGACGGACTGGAGGACCAACACATTGTCAAAAGCCAATAAGTGGACAGGGCAGAATGTCAGCGTGATTCAGAAGACAAGTGCACAGCCATTTGACCTTCAGATATACCATCCCAGCCGTCAGCCCCAGGGTAAGTGCTGGTAGTGAATTAACTACCCAGAAAGTATTTTCACCTTAATCATATAATATTTGAACTGTAAAATAACTTCTGTAAGTTAAATTATTAATATTTCATCTATATTGTGTTGTGGAAGTGGTTCCAGCGTTTATTTTAATTAGTTCAGAATATTTTTTTTTCCTTTCCCTTGTCATTTCTTTCACACAGCAATAAAGAAATCTTAGAAATTAAGGGTTTTATACAAAGTCCCCACATTTTTAGTCACTGCTTGTATCAATAAAGGATACTGTGGGAAGTTGTAGATGGTCTTCAGATTTAGAATCTATCACCTGGTTATGATAGAAAATTAGATGAGAACATCAAGGACACATTGGTCTTTCCCTCAAATGATCTGTGAACTCTATTGGGAGGAGAAAGAATGGTGTATAAAAAAAAAAAAAGGAGCATCTCTTATTTTAAGAGAATTTAGTTCACATGAGCATGTGTGCCACCTCTCCCCATGTATTCCACATTTTGGTTCAACAGTAATCTCCATCCTGGCTTTGTGATTTCATTACTTCTACTCAATTCTTGCCAAACGTTCTTAATTCTGAGTCTTACATTTCTTTTTCCTTTTTATTTTTTCCCCTGGATAGTATGGCCATTTGGTGTAACATCAGCTCATCCTTTTATACCTCTTGATGGAGCCTTCCCCTTTATAATGTGTACCATAACCTGTGAGAATCTCATTCCAATGTAAACAATGTTTCCTTATCATTAACATATTTTTACTTGAGACATCTGATGCTCAGATGACAACTGTTCCCTAGAGGATACATTTTCTCCTTTTCTCCCTCTTTCAGTGTAGAGTAGACAGATCTTCACTTCCAGAAATTCATTAGCATTCCTGGTCTTATGGACCTCACTTCAAGCCTTATTTTAAATTTGTGCTACGTTCTTTACACCTAGATGTGACTAAAAATGCTCACCTCTGTGGTCCATAAATTCCACTGTTATCCTTTTCTTTCTGCAATACTTGACCTTCATTCTCTATCGATACTATTTCTTCTACCCAAATATCCTCATCTGTAAAATTTTCTGTGCCTTCTCTCTGACAGAGTCTGATTGAATCTAGTTTCCTTCCCAGATACTTTCAATTTCTGTTTCAATTTTCTTATATAAGAGATCCTTCTTTGTCATGTGGGAGTTTCTATACACCATGTATTATGTGAGCAATCATGTTAATCCTTTTCTATCACCCATAATTTTTTTGCTCTTTTCATCTCACAAATCTGTACAACATGAGGACATTAAGGGGAGAAAATACAGCTTAGTCACTTTTGTGCTTAATAGGCATTCAGTAAATATATTGGATTTAACTAAATTGAAATGAAGCAGGAAATCATGATTCTGACCAGCAATGGGCCACTAGTATAATAAGAAAAAGATGCTCTTTTCTAAAAACTTTCTTCAGCATGAGAGAGTATCTAGTCATAAACACTGTATGTTGATGACAAACAAAGGATTGGTTTTAATTTTTATAAATGCAAAAATAAAAAAATACATATTTTTGTGCCCCAGACTGGTATTTTTTAGGAACTATAATTTTTATGTTTAGAGTAATTTAAATGAATTGGACCATGAAAAATGGCCTGGGTTTATGTATTACAACATTCCCCTCCTCAAAATAGGATCAATGTATTTTCATTTCCTAGCTATCTGATTTGCCCACATTGACATGAGCCCTAGCAAAGTGACAGAATGGAAATAAAAATGATACTTTCAAGCTCTTCTGACATTTTCATATATATAGAAAGGAAGTAAGACATTCAATGTACAGTAGACCCCTCCTCCATGCTTTCACTCTCTGCGGTCACCCATGGTCCAGAAGCAAAAGGTCCTCCTTCTGAACTATCATTAGAAGGTTATTGGTAGCCTAACACTGTGTTACAATGCCTACATCATTCCCTTCACTTCATCTCATCACATAGACATTTTATCATCTCACATCGTCACAAGTACAAGGGTAAGTATAGTATGATAAGATATTTTGAGACAGAGAGAGATACCATATTTACATAAATTTTATGATAGTATACTACTATAGTTGTTCTATTTTATTATTAATTATCGTTGTTAATCTATTACTGTGCCTAATTGATAAATTTGACTTTATCATAGATATATGTATCATAGATATGTGTGTATAGGAAAACACATGGTATATATATAGGGTTTGGTACTATCCCTGGTTTCAGGCATCTACTTGGGATGTCTCCTCCCTGGATCAGGGGAGATTACTGTAATTTATTTGGTGGTGGGGAGATTTTCTGGACATCTTTACTTAACTTGAAAGGTGATTTATATGAGGCCCCTACAATCTGTGTAAAATAAGGAAGTTTTTACTGTATGGATCTGATTTAACATAGAGGCTTCAGGGCAGATATTCTAGCCTTTTATACCTTTAGAGAATGTCACCTGTAGTGAGACCTTGCTATTTCCTAAATAAAATTCAGTCCATTTCCAATTTTGAGAATGATCAGAGAACATTCTACTTTTCCCCATTATAAGGATCACTGAGCATATAATAATCATTATCCGTCCTGTTTATCTGCTTCAGTGAAGTAACACTTCCACTGCTAGGGGAGAAAATGTTTAAAAAGATGCAGGAATATATTGACTATTTTATTACCAGGGTAGAATTACAGTAAAAATGGTGACAAAATATATATAATATATATAATATATTAAACGTGTAAATACATGAAAAGTTCTTGAAAGAGTGTCTCACATATAATCAGTGCTATGTGTTTATATGCTTAAGTAAATAGAATTTTAAAAAGTAATAGTTGATGGGGTTCCTGGGTGGTTGAGTCAGTTAAGTGTCCAACTCTTGATTTCAGCTCAGGTCATGATCTAGGAGTTGTGAGATTGAACCCACGTCAGGCTCCATGCTAGCAGGGAGTCAGCTTGGTATTTTCTTTCTCTTCTCCCTCTGTCCCTCCCCCCTGTTTTCTGTCTCTGTCTCTGTCTTTCTCTCAAATAAATAAATAAATAAATCTTTAAAAAAAAAAAAGTAACAGTTGTTGAAATCATATCATTTTCCTAACCTCCTTTTGTTGAAATGTAGGTTTCATTACTTTTTTTTAGTCCTTTTTGAGTACATAATCTCATATTTAAATAATTCATATTAGGATTAACATTACACTTTTCTGTATCATAGCAATTTGTTTAAAGAAAAATGCCAATAAAAATGTGAATCACAGCTCTAAAGAAGAGCAATATGGTTGATCTATCAATAAATTCAGATGTAGTCAGATGTATTCAGATGACTAGACTATCAAACCTACTCTCAAATGTACACCCATTTTCCCAGCTCCCAGAGCAACAAACATCTTGACATTTTCTTTATAGTTGTTTCAACAGAGATGTTGAATATCATAGTAATAAATAAAACTATTATTGTTTATTGAACTACTATGTGCCATTTAGTTGTCACTTTTTTTCCCTAATTATTAGACCCATCTAACAAGATGGTTGTTTTCATTTTCTATGAGGATGCTGAAGCTCAGGAAAATGAAGTAAGCTGGTTCAGAGTAATAAATTTCATCAAAGGCAACACCAGGTTCCCAATGATCATAACCAACCCCCCAGTCCATACTTCACTGTTTTCTAAATTAAGAAAGCTTTTTTTTTTTTTTTTTAAAGTAGGCTCCACGCCTAGCGTGGAACCCAATATGGGGCTTGAACCCACAACCCCGAGACCAAGACCTGAACTGACACCAAGAGTCTGACACTTAACCGACTGAGCCACCCAGGGGCCCCAAGAAAGTTTTGTATCTCTTCAAATTTAATGTCACATTTCATTTTTTAAATTTTGTATCTTCCCTTTTACACTTAGCATTCTCCCGTTACCATTGGTGCCTTATGAATCTCTTCTTAATAACTAAGTATTTTCACAGCACATGTGACTAACAAAATGTCCTCAACTATTCATCTATTATTGGAAAGTTTGATTTTAGTTCCTTTCTATACTATCATCAATAATTTTAATGCATATTTCTATACATAAATATTTATCTGTATTTAATAACCTTGGGTTTTGTTGTTGTTGTTAGAAAGTCATATGATCTTATTTGCCAGAAACAGATGAACATAAGCCCTTCCAAGAAGGAAAGTATCACTAAACCCCAATGAAAATTAAGATATAGTATTTCTTGTATGGTTTTATTATTTATTTATTATTTAAAAAAATCTAAGGGCACCTGGGTGGCTCAGTCAGTTAAGCGTCTGCCTTCGGCTCAGGTCATGATCCCGGGGTCCTGGGATCTAGCCCTGCGTCAGGCTCCCTGCTCAGCGGGGAGTCTGCTTTGCCCTCTGCCCCTGCCCCCAACTTGTGCACTCTAGCTCACTCTCTCTCTCCTCAATAAATAAATAAAATCTTTAAAAAATAAAAATTAAAAAAAAAATTAAAAATCTACTCTCTTGGCAACTTTTAAATATGCAATAGAGTGTTAATAACTATAATCACCCATACTGTACATTACATTCCCATAGCTTAATTATTTTATTGCTAGTAGTTTGTACCTTTTGACCCCCTTCATCAATTTCAACCAAACCCCACCTCTTCCCTCTGGCAACCAGTGATTTGTTCTCTGTATCTGTAAGTTCAGTGTTTTGTTGCTGTTGTTTGGTTTTGTTTTTAAGATTCCACATGTAAGTGAGATCATACGGCATTTGTATTTCTTTGTTTGACTTATTTCTCTTAGTGTAATGTCCTCAAGGTCCATACATGTTGTTGCAAATAACAAGATTTCCTTCCTTTTTTATGATTAAATATTATATATATATATATATGTTGATATTTACCAAATTTTGTTTATCCATTCATGCACTGATAGACACTTAGACTGCTTCCATATCTCTGCTATTATAAACAGTGCTGCAATGAACATGGGGGTGCATATGACCTCTCCTGTGCCAAAAAAGCAAAACAAGAAAGTTTAGAGTAAAGTAGGGAGACAAAGTAGTGGTTTAATTTGACAGTTACTGTAGGGACTGAGGACAAAAATTTGAATATAAAATATTGGGAGTTTTGGAATAAGAACTTTACATACCAGGTACTGTAGTTTCACACTGGCTAGGATAATCACATTTTATCTTTTGGAAGATTTATATATATATATACAAGATTTACATATGTTTATATTATATATATTCATCCTATTCCACTGATTGGATTGATAACTGGACACTTTAACTTAAATTCTCTATTTTCTGTATCTGGTGTGAATTGGCAATTTATAACGTGTAGTTGATACTTACGTCCACCTACTGAATAAACACATGGGAGGATGTTGTTTCCTTAGCATAGAGAAAAGATGTATAAATAAATGTATTTTTTGTTTTTAAAATAAGCAAGAACACCAAAATCATAGATTTCTCTTTAAGGTGAAAATGAGTAATTAACATTTATGAAGCCATCTAATTTAAACATATCTTTATCAGTAAAACACAGCTATTAATTGAATAAATTTTGAGTGCATTAAAAAACAACAGCAACAACAACAAAATTTATAATAAACCATTTTTGAGAAATGTGTTAGTTTTGTTTGGATAATGAGATCTGGGCTTGTATGATTAAGCGTTAAATTAAAATTATATCATCATCCTGACTTTGTGATAATAAGGAAGGTATGCACTTATATTGTGTTTTTATTAGTCTTTTACAGGTATTACTTTCAATCTGCACAAAGATTTGCAGGAAAAAAATTCTCCCTCTGAGAGGCTTTCTCACTTCAAAGCCACATACCAGTTATAAATCTTTACACAATTCAGATTTCACCTCCTTCATGTTCATGCTTAGCACCATAGGAACTCCCTTAGCACTTAGAGCTTATATGTTTAATATTTTCCTAACACTGTTTTATTTACCCAACTACATTATAAAATATCTGAGTAAGGGAATATCACTTTTTATTTATGTCAACTATATAGCTAAGTCCTTTATAATAATATTAATAATTATAATATTAGTATCTGACACTTGCTAATTTTCTTTTTTTTTAAAGATTTTATTTATTTGACAGAGAGAGACACAGCGAGAGAGGGAACACAAGCAGGGGGAGTGGGGGAGGGAGAAGCAGGCTTCCCGCGGAGCATGGAGCCCGATGCGGGGCTCGATCCCAGGACCCTGGGATCATGACCTGAGCCAAAGGCAAACGCTTAACGACTGAGCCACCCAGGCGCCCGGACACTTGCTAATTTTCATTGCAATTCTATGAGGAAGGTTTTAGCAACATAGTTTTATAGATGAGGAATCTAAGGAAGTTAAACACTAAGTAATTTCCTCAAGGTCTAATAGCTAGAGGATGTTTATTCAGTTATCTGACTTTGAGGAAAGTGACCTCAGAACTCTTGCCTTAACCTCCAAGCTCTATAGGAAGAAGTTATGGGGTTCATGTTTGAGATTCTCCTTGGAATTGCTATTTCATGTCACCAGATGGCAGTATAGAGTCAAGGTTTCTTGATATTTACAAGGGACAGACTAATTCTTACCTTCTTGGAGTTTATAGTCTAGAAGGGGAACAGACTAACAACAACGAAGATCAATAAAATAACTGTTATTATGGATGGATTTTGAATGTAAAAGTATAGTAAATATATTTTAAAAGGCAGTAGGGTTAGGTCCAAAAAGACCCTCGGTTAGTCTAGTTCAACCCATCCTCTGTCATTCACTAGGCTAGTCAGCTGAGGCAAAATAATTAACTTCTGGGGTCTCAATTACTCATTTGTTGGTTGAAGGAGCTAGAGGTAAGGAGGGAATAAATGGGAAGCAGATTGTGCAGGGATCAGACCATGGTAGGATTTAAATGGTCCTTTTAAGGAATTTTAACTTTTGTCCTCTAGAATAGGTGGTTCTAATGATTTCACACTTGAATGTGCATCCGAATTACCTGCAGGGATCACTAAAACACAGATTTCTGGGCTGCACTGAAGTGCTTTTGATTCAATAGGTCTAGGGTATGGCTTGAGATTTTGCATTTTTAACAAATTCCCAGGGGATGCTGATGTTGCCTAAAGAACCACAGTCCTAAGTGAAGGAGAAAATAAGTTTTAGATTTGGTCAAAGGAGTGAAAATAGCAGATTTGGGTGCTAGAAAGTTGACTCCATCTGTGCGAGGGATGGACTGTGAAAAGACAGCACTGCAGGTAGGAGACTGGTAAAGAGGCTAGTATTGTAGATCAGGAGGTAGCTGATGCCAAAATCTGGGAGATGGTCATAAAAGCAGAGAGAATGGTATGAGTGAGATACACTTAGAAGTAAAACGATAAAAAAAAAAAAATAATGACAGAAGTTGTGGAGTAGGGGAGATTGGGAAGAAAAGGAAGAATTTGAGATGGCTTTTTTTCTAGTTTCTGTAATTGGCTTCATGATCAAAATATGACAGAGAGTCCATGGGATTGGTTTAAGGCAGGGATCAACAAATTTTCTCTGTGAAAGGCCTGACAGTAAGTGTTTTAGGCTTTATAGGCCATATGGACTCTGTTGCAACTATTCAACTCAGATGTTGTCACGTGAAAGTAATCACATAGAAGATGAACTATTGTAGCTGTATTACAATAAAATTTTATTTTGGAAAGAAATTGTGTGTGTCTATTTATCTATCTATCTACCTATCTATTATTTACTTAATAACATTTATATAGTGTTTAGTATTTGTCAGGTATCTTCTAGGAGCTTTAAAAAGAAACTAATGTGGGGTACCTGGGTGACTCAGTTGGTTAAGCATCTGCCTGCAGCTCAGGTCATGATCCTGGGATTAAGCCCCACATCGGGTTCCTTGCTCAGCAGGGAGCCTGCTTCTCCCCCTCCCTGCCACTCCCCCTGCTTGTGCTCTCTCTCTCTGTCGAATAAATAAATAAAAATAAATAATAAATAAAATTTTAAAAAAGAAAAAGAAACTAATGCATTTAATCTTTTGCAGTGATTCCACTTTACAGATGAAAAGCTAGGATAGATAAGGGTATGCAGTCAGAGTAGGGCAAAATAGAAATTAGAATTCCATACGTTTTTCATGTGTTATGGATATTATTCTTTTTTAAAAAAATATTTATTTATTTGAGAGAGAGAGAGAGTGTGCAAACAGGGGAGGGGTAGAGGGAGAGGGGAGAGAGAATCTTAAGCAGACTCCACACTGAGCACAGAGCCTGACATGGGCTCTACCCCAGGACCCCAAGATCACAACCTGAGCTGAAATCAAGAGTCGGATGCTTACGGAGCACCTGGGTGACTCAGTCGTTAGGTGTCTGCCTTCGGCTCAGGTCATGATCCCAGGGTCCTGGGATTGAGCCCCGCATCTGGCTCCCTACTCTGCGGGACCTGCTTCTCCCTCTCCCACTCCGCCTGCTTGCTTTCACTCTCTCGCTGTGTCTCTCTCTCTCAAATAAATAAATAAAATCTTTAAAAAAAAAAAAAAAGAGTCAGATGCTTAACTGACAGCACCACCCAGGCGCCCCAGAATATTATTCTTCATTTGTTTTCTAAGTTACAGTATTAGCCTGCAGGCCAAGGTCTACTGATACCTGATTTAAAGGATAAACAAAAAGTAAACTTTTGATACACTCAATTTGAGATACCTCTGGGACATGATTGAATATTCAGAGCTGTAAAGGCAAGGAGAGTTTGAACTAGAAGTAGTGCTTTGGTAGTCATTCGATTTTAGGTTGAAGGCAGGAAGATAGATGAGATTTCCCAAGAACATTACAGAAAATGAGAAGAGGGCAAGGACAGAGCTTTGAAGAAAATGAACACTAAAGAGGAAGGGAAGGCAGAATGCTGAGGAGATGACCAAGAGATTTCACAACCAAAGAGAGCACAGTCAAACAGACAAGTAAACAAACAAACAAGACAAAAAACAAAAAACAAAAAAAACTAAGAAAAGTTTCAAGATGACAGTAGCTGACAGAGTTAATTCTCCTGGAGAAGTTAAGAAAGACAAAGATATAAGTGTATTCATTGAATTTGGCAACTTGGAGGAGGGTCAGCCATAATTTTATTTAGAACAATTTCAGTGGAATTATTTGTATAGTGGTCATAATATGTCTGAGGTTAGGTATTATGAATTTTCAAGTCTTTTTACTAAAAAAATATAATTTATTAAACAAAAGAACAATGTTGTTAAGTAACACAATGTAAATGCAAAAAAGACAACCTTCATAATAATTAGCTTACACAATGTCATAATCAGGAGGAAGACTATAGAGCCAGACTGTTTGGGTTCATGTTTTAACTTTGTCCTATCCTGACTGCATAACCATTATCTATCCTAGTGTTTTCATCTGTACAATGGAATCATTGTGAAAGATTAAACATGTTAGTTTCTTTTTAAAGCACTTAGAAGTTAGCTGACAAATACTAAGCACTATATAAATGTTATTAAGTAAATGATAGATGCATAGATGATAGATAGATGATAGATAGATGATGATAGTAGATGATAGATAGATAGATAGATAGATAGATAGATAGATAGATAGATGATAGATAGATAGACACAGACACAATTTCCTTAGTTACTTTGTTTTACCCATCAGTATCCCTCTCTTCCTCTTATGAGAGGAGTTGGTTGTAAACATGGAGAAAGTACAACTTCTTTTGTTTGCAAACCTTCTCCCATCCAGCAGGTTGGCCTTCTCTGTGTGGTCTCTCAGCTCAAAGATGTTTTCTTAATCACAACTTCAGTTGTGATTTAATACCAAGCGGAGTTCAGTTTTTTCATGAATCCGGAAGGATTTCACTACTCTGTTGTTGTTGTTTTCAGTTTTATTCTGTATTTCTTTAGGTTCTGTGATTGGAATCTGTTCCTGAAATAATTCAAGAATATGACTGTCACTTTAAATATAGAGTGTTGCAAATACTTTATCTATTAGACTTTCACCAATTACAAGATGTTTTCCCTTTTTGAAGAAACTTTTTTCTTTCTGAAAAGAACTCAGTTCAGTGGTGACCTAATAAATATTTGTTGATATA
Source organism: Phoca vitulina (assembly GCF_004348235.1). Lineage (NCBI taxonomy): Eukaryota > Metazoa > Chordata > Mammalia > Carnivora > Phocidae > Phoca > Phoca vitulina. The sequence continues at coordinate 87,230,480 of NW_022589704.1, forward strand.
AATAGTGCTGTTTTCCAGGAACCATTTTATTTTACTTTCAAAGACAGGCTAGTGACTCAATCATTCCTTTCAATTTTGTTCTTGAAACCCATAGTGACTGGCAAATGTGCCAACTATTTTATATAACACATTAATGACAATATCTCTTAGCAAAATCAAAACCCAGAGACAAAACGAATGAGACATGAGGAATTTATTCACAATTACAACAAGAATTAGATTAATTAGATTTAAAAAAATTATACTCCAAGGCAGTATCCATCCCACATCCCCGCTTTGTGAAGCATCCATGAATCATTACAAGAATGAATTTTATCTCACTTGCCTAATATGTTATGACAATATAAGGAGGATTGTGGGCTGTTTCTCAAAGAGTAGCTTTAACATTGAAATGATATAAGTGCCTACAATTGCTTCAGGAAAATATTTCTATAGAAAATGAAACTTTTATTGGCAACATTTATAAGAAAATTAGCTGATCTTATTTTGAAAAAAAAATATTCTAGATTCTAAGAATATTAGTAATATCATTGCCCTTTTAGGGGAAAAATGTCACTTATAAAACTTGAAGAAGGAGGGATTCCATTTGGGGTTGTAAATATATTTAATCATAGGCTATATTTATCAAATTAATAGAAGGTTTTCAGAAAAAAAATACTCTTGAAACCGTGTTTCAATGTGGTAGAGGTGAATCTCAAATAATTGCAAATTGCTTACATTGTCTAGTTCCACAGTTTACTATTTCAAGATCTAAGTATCTGTCATAAAAACTAAATTTCTCTCTACCTCCATATATTTATATATTTACATAGATGTATATGTATGTGGATGTACATATGTGTGTATGTATATAGTGTATGTGCACCCTCCGTCTTACATATTATGAACGGTGTTAAAAAAATATTGTTTCCCCTGTTTTGTTTTGTTTGGTTTGGTTTTTGAGAGGGAGTGGGATGGAGGGGCAGAGAGAGAGAATCTTCCACAGGCTCCATGCCCAGCATGGAGCTCAATGTGGGGCTCGGCCTCGCAACCCTGAGATCATGACCTAAGCCAAAATTAAGAGTCAGATGCTTAACCGACTGAGCCAGCCAGGCAGCCCATCCCCTGGCTATTTAGTAGCATCTCTTTATTTCAAATATTTATATACTATCAAAAGGGGATTTATTTTATTTTGCATGAATTCTATTTTAAAATGCTAATATTTCTAAGAATGATAAGCTGGTTGAAATGGTTAAATCAAAATGCTTTCACCTTTACTTGTAGTTGATACAGCAACTTTGAAGAGATGAGGATACTGACCGAGGTGAAGTGAAAGGCAGGTGATATCAAAGCAAGGAGGGATTTTTGAGATTTGAGTAAACCTGTGAGGCTTCTATAATGAGGTGCTTAGAACTTCATGCAGTACTGAGAGCCTGGTAGAAGAGAGAGAGGAAATGAACAATGAAGAAGAAAAATGAGAGTTGAAACATGTCAAAGACATGTTGCTCCCTCATTCCAGCTATTGATATAAAAAGATAGAATGGAACTCACTTTCTCCTCATATTTTTTTCCTATAATACATAGTCCTCTGCTCCCAGTACCAGTTATATGGACTAGCACCCAATTTAGTTTCTTAATGAATCCTTCTGTGTTATCTTAAAACCATATTATAAATTAATGGGTTTTGTTAGTTCATCTGAAAAACTTAATTACCATTTTTATCATTATTTCTTTGGCAAAATGTAATAGAAATATCAAACAGCTAACCTGCAAACGAATTTATATGCAGGTGTTAGGCTTAGCTGCATTATAAATTGCTATTTTTTAAATATGCAATCTACCTTGGAGCAGTAGAAAAGATTAATAAAAAAGGAATCATCAAAATTCTTTCTTCTTTGGTATGCTGCTTGATGTACTTGCCTAAGTCATGCAAACATAAGTGATTTAGAGCCATGCATTCATTCAAATCCACTAAATGCTAAATCCATGGTTTTACTCCAAGGTCAGGACTTTTCAGCCTTTATATTGTTTGCATTTTCCACCAGATAATTCCTAGTTGGGTGGGGGGGAGGGCTTTCCTTTGCACTGCAGGAAGTTTATTGGCATCCCTGGCTACTAGTATGCCAGTACGGTCTCCAGTCAACCAAAAATGTCTCCATACATTCCCAAAAGTCCCCTGCTGGTGGTGGTGGTGGGGGGGATCCCTACCAGCACCATCACCTCTGGTTGAAAACCACTGTTTTAGATAAGAAAGCTTTTTTGTGATTATAAAATTATCATAAAGATAGAAACTTTGATGCTTATTAATTCAAATCATACAGCAAATACAATAAATGGCAAGCAAATTAAGATATCAGAAAGACAACTAAAGTCACTTGTGACTAAAAGTTCATTGGTATTTTAAGATACATACCACCACTAAATATAACATGATATTACATGTTTGCTTTTATCCTTTTACAAAGAACTATGCACAAATAAATGGAAACAGTATTTGTGGCTTTTAGAATTTTTCTCATTGAAATACAGATATTTTATGGAAGATCAGGTAAGATTTTTAGACATTTTATTTTCTACTCCATAAAAATAGAGCACAGTATAAAATTAATCCATAAAATATGTTATAATTTGATGAAAGTAGCTCCTGGTATTGCTGGGATCTGGTGAAACTAAAGCAATAAGAACATCTTTCACTTACATGTATTTTGTTATATGTGTGGGTTTTGAATAAGAAGTTCATTCTTGTTCTTCAACATCGAATGTTTAAATTATAATTTGAAGGTATTTGTCAAAAGTAAAATAGAATTTGGGATTAGTGTTTAATTGTAAAATCCTTCTGAAAATGCATTTCTTTAAAAATATTAAATTATTTTCTAAAAGGAAAATTATAATATAGATAAATTACTTTATTATATTAGCAGTTATTTTGCACCAATAAAATTTATTAACAGGTTGAATATTAGTTACTATAAAAAAATGACTACCTGGGAGAAAGAAAAATCTTCCACTTATCTAACAAACTGGATCCTGACATTCTGCTATGTAATTTTATTACATAAATAAATATCATACATATTTTATATTGCATCAATTGAATTTAATGGATAAAATAATTGTTTGGGTTTAAAGGGTTTATTTTTGCTGGTGAGAAATGTACTACAATTAAATACTGTTTGCATGAAATATGAAATTATCTTTAATGATATTGTTTTCTTCACAGAGCACACATCAGTCTTATGTGATTGCATAATTAACATTTGGTTCTCCTATAAAGCATTGTAATTATACATTATTTAGTCCCTTTACCTACAGCTATGATGTGCTTTAGAAGATTAACTCACTCTCCAAATATTTAGATTCCTGACTCTTAAGAACATATCCCACATACATTGATGAGCATGCATATGACTCCAAATGTCTTTCAGTCTAACATAGTAATAGATACCAGAGAAATTTTACGAAAAAACAATATGTTATGTACATAAGTCGTAGTTCCTGCCAACATGACCCTGATACTCAAGCTCAGATATTGAAAAATTAAGGCCCTCAGACTAAGTTCAGCTTCCTGCCTCTTTTGTAAATAAAGTTTTACTTGAACATAGCCAAACCTTTTGATTCACATATTGTTTTATGGTTGACTTTCTGCTACAACAACAAAGTAGAATAGTTACTATGAAGGCCATAAGGCCTGCAAAGGTGAAAATATTGACTATCTGGGTTTTTACAGAAAAAAAAATAGAAAGCAAATGCCAATCTTTCATTTATCAGTATACAGACATAAAATGTATGAATATAAGGCACATATAATTAGAAAATAAGATAGTAAACAATAAATTGCTTAATGCCTTGTATAGTCAATAATTAAAACTAATGTTTAGTGATGGGGGAGATCAGCATTTGCTACCTTCATTAGCAACTGTTCTGTGGAAGAAAAATGACTTTAGGTGATTCATGAAGAAAGGTTAAAATGTTGGTGATGAAATTCTGTGGGAGAAATATACCATGTGGAAGTGGAAAAGGACAAGCTATAGATATTCACAGAACAATGAGGAGTTGATTAGAGCATGTGCATGATGTGTATGCAGGAGAAAAACAGGCATAGAGGCTGGAAGATAGGGAGGTATCATAAAAAGAGTGATTGATATGTTCTAAGCAGTATCCCACAGAGTACCAGTTGCATGGCCATAAAGGTCGTTAAAGGTGACGAAATAAAACTTTATGTTGGAAGAGGAAAGGTAAAAATGGAGAGAAGGAAACACAAATTAGAGAAGTCAGATAATATTTGTTAACTCATTAAATATGGTAGTGAAAAAGAAGTGAAAAAAATGCTCTGAAATTTAAGTTTTGTGAGTTTGGAAGGCTGAGAACATCTTTAACAAAAACAAATAGAGTGCATCAGGATAAAACAAAACAAACAAAAAACACCTGGAGGTTAAAGAACAGAAAATAAACAACTCTGGCCAGTGCCAAAGAATCATGGTAGGAGGTAAGACTGAGACTTTGTGAGGTAGACAGTGGGAAGCCATCCAAAATTTTTCAGCAAGGCAGTTATATGATTAAGTCTGTGTTTTAGAAGGCTAATGGTATGCAGTGGGGAGAAACTAGAAATCAAGAGATTACTTAGAAACTTAGTGTAGCAATCTAAGAGAGAAATGGAGAGAACCTAAATTGGCACAGTGACCATAGAATTGCAGGGAATGGTGTACATGATTAGTGTACAGATTCTTAAACCCCTTGGTGTAAGAACTATGTCTTGTCTACTATTAAATTCAAGCTTTTTAAAAGTAGGCAGAATAATTAGGTGCTTCATAAATATTTATTCAATGCATAAATATAAAGAGGGGAGTTACATATATCTCTAAGGTCCTTTGGTAAACTTGAGTTTGTTTTATTTTATTTCTAAAGATTTTATTTATTTATTCATGAGAAAGAGAGAGAGAGGCAGAGGGAGATGCAGGCTCCCCGCAGAGCCAGTAACCTGATGAGGAACTCGATCCCAGGACACTGGGATCATGACCTGAGCTGAAGGTAGACGCTTAACCGACTGAGCCACCCAGGCATCCTCAACTTGAGTTTAGATAATATGAACTATCAGTACACTCAGTCTGCACAGCTCTGTTTGAATTTCATCTGTTAAGATTGCTTATACCATTACATTGACTGGTCAGCTTTTCCCATCTCCTGGATACAAATAAAGGGGATAGTCTTGGTCTTGTAGGAGTTTACAACCTCTGTATTGATATTGAATTCTGCAATAGTATATCTTATAAAATAGTTAATTGTTCTCTGCTGAAACTGCTCAACTGTGCTGTTGTGGTGGTGTGAAAGCAGCCATAAACCATGTGTAAACTAATGAGCATGGCTATGTGATAATAAAACTTTATTTACAAAAACAAGCAGTGGATCATATTTGACTCCATAGTCACCATTTGCTAATACCTGCTTTATATTAAAATGTCGGTTTGTGGGGCACCTGGGTGACTCAGTTGTTAAGCGGCTGCCTTCGGCTCAGGTCATGATCCCAGGGTCCTGGGATCAAGCCCCGCATCAGGCGCCCTGCTCAGCGGGAAGCCTGCTTCTCCCTCCCCCACTCCCCCTGCTTGTGTTCCCTCTCTCGCTGTGTCTCTCTCTGTTAAATAAATAAATAAAATCTTAAAAAAAAAAAAATGTGGGTTTGTGAATCAAATTCCTTAATTTGGTAATTTGGTGTCTGTTCGATTGCGTGGTTAGAAAAAAACTAAAAATATTTAACAGCATTATTTCAAAGTGAGAAAAGATAAATATTGAAAGTAAAAAGTCTTTTGGATTTTGCACACTGCGAAAGCACAGAATATTGTGAATATTATGTTTCAGTGTTATTAATACAGATGGGCTACAAAGCAATGTAATTTTTTACTTTATTGGGTGTACAGAAAGTAAATATTTTATTTTTGCTTTTAAAAATATTTTATCACAATTATAGGATGTTGAGAAGAGCTAGTATGATTCTGGGCCAAAAATAGTGATGTTCAAAGTGAAATCCAAGTACCTATCATTGAACTGTCTTGGATTATGACTTTAATTTCCTTGAGAGGAATAGCATTTCCTATGTCAATATTTTTAAACAAATTTCTCCTTCTCCTTCCTCTTCCACTCTTTACTCCTCTATTTTTTTTCTGTTTTTCCTCTTTTTCTTCACCCTCTGTTCCTTGTCTCAAGTGTTGGATTTTTGACTTTTACTACTACCGCTAGGTCTCCCTGACTCTAGGTATTTAATGATTCTCAAACAGTGTCCCTTGATTCCACCTCCTTTCCTCCAAAAACCTTTTCTCCTTAATAACCTTTACATCTGCTCTCTTGCTTCTCTAACCTGCAATTCTTTAGGGAATCTAATTGTAACACACATATATAAAAAGGAAGAAAATAAAATATGTGGCACTTCTCCATGTGATAGAAGGACTTGGTCTCCCAAGGAATCTCTAGACTTAGGCTTCCATTCTTTTCTAATGGTTTTGTTCTTAATGGATTATTTTTTTAATTGAGGTAAAATTTAGTATATATTATATGAGTTTCAGCTGTGCTTTATAGTTCAGCTTTGTACACTACAAAGCAATTACTACAAGTCTAGTACCATCCATCACCATACAATTGATACCTATCACCCATTTTGCCTACCCTCTCAACTTCTTTCCCTTCTGATAACCAATATATTCTCTATGACTTCATTTTTGTTTTATTTCGTTTGTTTGTTTTGTTTTTACATTTCATATATAAGTGAAGTCATGTGATATTTGTCTTTCTCTATCTGATTTATTTCACTTAGCGTAATACCCTAAAAGTCCATCCATATTGTCACAAATAGTGATTTCCTTTTTTATGGCTGAGTGGTATTCCAGCATATCTATATCTATATATCTATATACCACATCTTTTGATCGATTCATCCATTGATTGACACTTAGATTGTTTCCATATCTTAGTAATCATAAATAATGCTGCAGTGAACACAGGTTGCATATTTCTCTTTGAATTGGTGTTTTTGTTTTCTGGGTAAATACTCAGAAGTGGAATGCTGAATTGTGTTAGTTCTGTTTTTAATTTTTTGAGGAATATCCATATAGGTTTCCATAGTGGCTTTACCAATTTACATTGCCACCAACAGTGTATGAGTGTTCCCTTTTCTTCACATCCTCTCCAACAGATGTTACTTCTTGTCTCTTTGGCAAAAGCCATTTTAACAGGTGTGAGATGATAATCTCATTATGTCTTTGATTTACATTTCCCTGATAATTAATGATGTTGAACATCTTTTCACGTGCCTGTCAGCCATCTCTATGTCTTCTCTGGAAAAATGTCTATTTAGATCCTCTGTCCATTTTTTTAACAAGGTTGTTTCTTTTGTTGTTGTTGTTAAATTACATGTTCTTTATGTACTTTGGATATTAGCCCCTATATATGATGTGAACATATCTTCTTCCATTTAGCACTTTGCTTTGTGTTTTGCTGATGATTTCCTATGCTGTGTAGAAAATTTTAGGTTTGATGTAGTCCCATTTGTTTATTTTTGCTTCTGTTTCCCTTGCCTTGAGCTTACCATCTATGTTTTCTTCTGGAATTTTATGGTATCAGGCCTTACATTCAAATCTTTTATCAATTTTGAGTTAATTTTTATGTGTGGTGTAAGATAGTGATCCAGGTTCATTCTTTCACATGTGGTTGTCCAATTTTCCCAATTCCATTTATTGAAAAGACTATCCTTTTCCTATTATATATTTTTGACTCCTTTATCATAAATTAATTGAGCATAAAAGTGTGGGTTTATTTTGGGGCCCTGTACTCTATTCCATTGATATATGTGTCTATTTTTATACTAATACTATACCATTTGGTTAATATAGTTTGAAATCAGAGAGCATGATACCTCCAGATTTGTTTTTTCTCCAGATTGCTTTGGCTATTCAGGGTCTTTTGTGGTTCTATACAAATTTTAGCATTATTTGTCCTAGTTTTGTGGAAGATGCCCTTAGGACTTAGAAAGGGATTTCACCGGGGCGCCTGGGTGGCTCAGTTGGTTAAGCGACTGCCTTCGGCTCAGGTCATGATCCTGGAGTCCCTGGATCGAGTCCCACATCGGGCTCCCTGCTCAGCAAGGAGCCTGCTTCTCCCTCTGACCCTCTCCCCTCTCATGTGCTCTCTCTCTCTCATTCTCTCTGTCTCAAATAAATAAATAAAATCTTTAAAAAAAAAAAAAAAAAAAAGAAAGGGATTTCACCGAATCTGTAGATTGCTTTGGATATTATGGACATTTTAACAATACTATTCTTCCAATCCAGAACGATATTATCTTTCCACATATTTGTGTCTTCAGTTTCTGATATCAGTGTCTTGTAGTTTTCAGTGTATAAATCATCTCCTTAAATTTATTTCTAGGTATTTTTTGATGTAATTGTAAATGGGATTGTTTTCTTAATTTCTCTTGCTGATAGTTCATTATTAGTGTATAGAATTGAAACAGATTCCTGTGTATTGATTTTCTCTCCTGTAATTTTACTGAATTCATTTATTGGTTTTAACAGTTGTGTGTGTGTGTGTGTGTGTGTGTGTAGTAGTGTAGTATTTAGGGTTTTCTATATATAGTGTGATGTCATCTGCAAATAGTGATAGTTTTACTTCTTCTTTTTTAAGTCAGATGCTTTTTATTTCTTTTTCTTACCTAATTGCTATGGCTAGAAGTTCCAGTACTGTGTTTAATAAAAGTGGCTAGAGTTGGCATCATTGTATTGTCCCTGATCTTAGGGGGAAAAACATTTAGCTTTTCACTGTTGAGTATTATGTTAGCTGTAGGTTTGTCATGTGTGGCCTTTGTTATACTGAGGTACATTCCCTTCATACCCATTTTGTTGAGTTCTTATCATAAATGGATGTTGAATTTTGTCAAACGTGTTTTTCTGCATCTGTTGAGTTGATCATATGATTTTTATTCTTCATTTTGTTAAAGTAATATATCACTTTGATTGGATTGGGAATGTTGAACCACCCTTGCACCCCTAAGGATAACTACCACTTGATCATGGTATATAATCTTTTAATGAATTGTTGAATTCTGTTTGCTAATATTTTGTTGAGGATTTCTATACATATGTTCATCAGAGATATCAGCCTATAATTTTATTTATTTTGTGGTGTTCTTTTCCAGTTTTGGCAGCAGGGTGATGCTGGTCTCTTAAAATGAGTTTGGAAACATTTGCTTCTCTTCAATTTTTTGAAAAAGTTTGAAAAGTGTAGGTATTAATCTTCTTTGAATGTTTGGTAGAATTTACCAGTGAAGCCATCTGGTCCTTTGGGGGGAGGTTTTTGATTACTGATTCAATCTCCTTGCTTATAATCAATTTATTCATATTTTCTATTTCTTCATAATTCAGTCTTGGAAGATTATATGTTTTTAAGAATTTATCCATTTCTTCTAGATTATCTAATTTGGTGGTTCTAATTATCTAATTATCTAATTGTTCTTAGTAGGGTTTTTTTTTTTAATATATAATCCTTTGTATTTCTCTAGTATCAGATGTAACATCTCTTTCATTTTTTATTTTATTTATTTGAGCCACCTCTTTTTTTCTTGTTCAGTCCAAGTAAAGGTTTATCAATTTTATTTATTTTTTCAAAGAACCAGCTTTTAGTTTCCTTGAACATTTCTTTTGTCTTCTTAGTCTCTATTCAATATATTTCTACTCTGATCTTTATTATTTCCTTCATTCTACTAAATTTGGGCATTATTTGTTCTTTTTTTTACTTCCTTTAGGTATAGAGTTAGATTGTTGATTTGAGATTTTTCGTATTTCTTCAGGTTAACTGTATTGCTATAGACTTCCCTCATAAAACAGCTTTTGCTGCATCTCACAGATTTTGGCCTTTTGTATTTCAATTTTGATTTGTCTCCTGGTATTTTTTTTTTTCTTTTTTGATTTTATCATTGACCCATTGGTTGTTTGGTAGCATGTTGTTTAATCTCTACATAATTGTGATTTTTACACTTTTCTTCCTGTAATTGATTTCCAGTTTTATACTGTTGTGGTCAGAAAAGATGCTTGATATGATTTCGTTTTTTGTGAATTTACTGAGACTTGTTTTGTGGTTAACATGTTATCTATCCTGGAGAATGTTCCAAATGCACTTGGGAAGAACATGTATTCTGCTGCTTTTGGATGGAATGTTCTATATATAACTGAGTCCAGCTGGTTTAATGTGTCATTTAAGGCCAATATTTCCTTATTGATTTTCTGTCTGGACATCCATCCATTGATGTAAGTGGCACATTAAAGTCCCCTACTATTATTGTATTGATGTCAATTTCTCTCTTTCAGTCTATTAATGTTTGCTTTATATATTTAGGTACTCCTTTATTGGGTGTATAAATATCTACATAAATACTTACAAATATTATATCTTCTTGTTGGACTGACCATTATGTAATGCCCTTGTCTTTCATATAATTTGTTTTGAAGTTTATTTTGTCTGATGTAAGTATAAACTACACCAGAATTTTTTTTTTTTTTTTACTTTCCATTTGCATGGAATATCTTTTTTTATCCCTTCACTTTTAGCCTGTGTGTGTCCTTAGATCAGAAATGAGTCTCTTGCAGGCAATATATGCATGCATCTTGGGGTTTTTTTGTTTGTTTTGTTTTATTTTGCTTTTTCACATTCAGCCAACTCTGTGTCTTTTGATTAGAGAGTTACTCCATTTACATTTAAAGAATTATTGATAGGTATGTACTTATCAACATTTTGTTGATTGTTTTCTGGACATTTTTGTAGTTTGCCTCTATTACTTTTTTTCGTTTTTTGCTCTCTTCCCTTGTGGTTTGGTGATTTTCTCTAGTGTTATGTTTAGATTCCTTTCTTATTGTCTTTCGTGTATCTACTATAGATTGTTTATTTGTGGTTACCATGAGGTCCACATATAGCACCATATAGATAGATAGATAGATAGATAGATAGATAGATAGATAGAGATATACACACACACACATGCACATATGCAGTCTGTTTTGCTGATAGCATCTTAAGTCTGAACACATTCTAAAAACTACATCTTTATTACCCTCCCCTATCATGTGTTCTATTCTTGATGTCACTTTTTACATCTTTTTATTTTGTGTATCCCTTAACTAATTATTATAGCTATAATTAATTTTAGTATTTTTGTCTTTTAGCCTTCATATTAGCTTTATAAATGGTTAATCCATTACCTTTACTATATATTTACATTACTAATGAGATTTTTAGTTTCATATGTTTGCTTGGTACTAGTTATTCCCTTTTCTTTTAGCTTAAAGAAATCTCTTTGACATTTTTTTTTTAAAGATTTTATTTATTTATTTGACAGAGAGAGACACAATGAGAGAGGGAACACAAGCAAGGGGAATGGGAGAGGGAGAAGCAGGCTTCCTGCGGAGCAGGGAGCCCGATGCGGGGCTCAATCCCAGGACCCTGAGATCATGACCAGGCAGATGCTTAACGACTGAGCCACCCAGGCACCCCATCTTTGACTTTTTTTTAAGGCCACTTAGTGGTAATGAATTCCTTTGCATTTTGCTTATCTGGAAAACTCTATTTCTCTTTCAATTCCAAATAAAAACCTTGCCAGGTAAAGTATTTTTGAATGGAAGTTTTGCTTTGTTTTGTTTTGTTTTGCTTTTTTCCTTTCAGTGCTCTGAACATGTCATCCCACTCCCATGTGGCCTATATACTTTCTGCTGATGAATCTGCTGATAGCCTTAAGGTTCCCCTGTATGTAAGAATTTGTTTTTTCCTTGCTGCTATTAATATTCTCTATTCATCTTTAACTATTGACATTTTAATTATAATGTATCTTGGTTTGGATCCCTTTGTATTTATTTTATGTGGAACTGTCTGTGCTTCCTGGAACAGGATGCCTAATCCCTAATTTTTTCCTAGATTATGGAAGTTTTCAACCATTATTTTTTTAAGTTTTTATTTAAATTCCAGTTATTTAACGTACAGTGTATATTAATTTCAGGTGTAAAATCTAGCTATTCATTGCTTACATACAATAGCCTGTGATCATCACAAGTGCCCTCCTTAATACCTCACCCATCACACTGCCCAGTAACCCTCAGTTTATTCTCTATACTTGAGAGTCTGTTTTCTGGTTTATCCTTTTTTTGCCTCCATATTCATCTGTTTTCTTTCTTAAATTCCAAATATGAGTGAAATCATATGGTATTTGTCTTTGTCTGACTGACCTCTTTTGCAAATGGCAAGATTTCACTCTTTTTATGGCTGAGTTATATTCCATTGTATGTATATGCCACATCTTCTTTATCCATTCATCAGTCAATGGACATTTGGGCTCTTTCCATAATTTGGCTATTGTTGATAATGCTGCTAAAAGCATCAGGGTGCATGTGTCTCTTCAAATCAATATTATTGTATCCTTTGTATAAATACCTAGTAGTGCAATTGCTGGATTGTAGAGTAGTTCTATTTTTAACTTTTTGAGAAACCTCCATATTGTTTTCCAGAGTGGCTGCAACAGTTTGCATTCTCACCAATAGTGTAAGAGGGTTCCCCTTTCTCCGCATCCTTGCCAACACCGGCTGTTTCTTGTATTATTGATTTTAGCCATTCTGACAGGTGTGAGGTGATATCTGTAGTTTTGATTTGTGTTTCCCTGATGATCAGTGATGCTGAGCATCTTTTCATGTGTCTGTTAGCCATGTGTCTGTCTTCTTTGGAAAAATGTCTGTTCATGTCTTCTGCCCATTTTTTAACTGGATTATTTGTTTTTTTGGATGTTGAGTTTTATAAATTCTTTATATTTTTTGGATACTCACCCTTTGTCAGATGTATCATTTACAAATATCTTCTCCCATTCAGAAGGTTGCCTTTTAGTTTCATTGATTGTTCCCTTCACTGTGCAGAAGCTTTTTATTTTAATGAAGTCCAATGGTTTATTTTTACTTTTATTTCCCTTGCCTCTGGAGACATCATAAGAAGTTGCTATGGTTGATGTCAAAGAAGTTACTCCCTGTGTTCTCCTCTAGGATTTTGATGGTTTTCTGTCTCATATTTAGGTCTTTCATCCATTTTGCATTTATTTTTGTGTATGGTATAAGAAAGTGGTCCAGTTTCATTCTTTTGCATTTTGCTGTCTAGTTTTCCCAACACCATTTGTTGAAGAGACTGTCTTTTTACCACTGGATATTCTTTCCTGCTTTGTCAAAGATTGGTTGACCAAACAGTTGTGGGTGCATTTCTGGGTTTTCTATTTTGTTCCATTGATCTGTGTGTCTGTTTTTGTGTTGGTACCATACTGTCTTAATCAGTCATTATTTTTTTAAATAAATTATCTACCACCCTTCTCTCTTTCTTCTCCATCTGGGACCCCTATAATGCATATGTTATTCTGTTTGATATTGTCCAGCAGGTTTCTTAAGCTACCTTCACTTTTATTATTATTATTTTGTTTTTTTCTTCTTTTTGCTCCACTGATTAGATGATTTCCACTGCCTGTCTTCCACATTGCTGGTCCATTCTTCTACTTAGTCTAGTTTGCTGTTGAACCCCTCTATTGTGTTTTTCATTTCAGCTATTGTAATATATTGTATTGTAAGTCTTTTGACTTCTTTTTGGTACTTTCTTATGGTTTCTGTCCCTTTGCTGAAGTTCTCACTGTGTTCATCCATTCTTCTCCAGAGTTCGGTGAACATCTTTATGAACATGACTTTGAACTCTTATCTGATAGATTACTTACCTCTACATTGTTAAGGTCTTCTTCTGAGGCTTTGTCTTATTCTTTCATTTGGAACCTATTCCTCTGTCTCTTCGTTTTGCTTGGCTCTCTGTTTTTGTTTTTATGCATTAGGTGAAACAACTACCTCTCTCAGTCTTAAAGCAGTGGACTTGTGTATCAGATAAACCTTATCTTTCAAACTTTTTTAGCTTGTGGTTTTTTCTCAGACCTTTGTGATTGTCTAAGTAGCCTAATTTATTCTTCATAGGTCCCAGATATTGCAGGTATGCCAAAATCTGTCAGTGTTCCAAAGGGAGGGATTTTAGACAGTGCATAGTTTTAATCTAATTGTAAGCCAGATCTTCAGGCAACAGCTTTTAAGGTGTATAAATAGAGTCTTATGGGTTCATAATCATAAACCATGCTGACTTCCAAACCTGAGAGATCTGGATAACAGTTTTAAAAATTATGGCTTTAGACATATGTACAATCCCTTTTCTGGGAAATATCAGCAAAGACAAATGAGGGCACTAATATGGTGATTCTTTACTTAGTTCCCAGGGGCATCTCTGACCTCTGGATGTCCTCAGGCTTAAGCTCCAGAACAAGAAAATAGGCATTTTCACAGAAATACTGGGGGAGGGTTTCAGTCTACTGTCTATGCAGTGCCTTGGGGGTTGTAGCCTGCCAAGTTCTGTTTCTCCAAATATTTCAGACCCATGAGGCCCAGAAATGTAATCCTCCCTAGCCAAGAGAGCTAGATGCTCAAGAAGTGTCCCCTGTGAGGGCTGTACATCCCTGCCAGCTTTGGTGGGACAGGCAGTAGCTATGGTGCATGAGGGTGGGATGCTTGGCTGGCCAGCTAGAGGTAGGCAGGTTGTGGCTGTGGTGTGTGCGGTCAGGGTGCTCTGACTGGAGCTAGCAGTGAGGGTTAAGGAGGGCTTCCTTTGAAACCATGTCTCTGCCTCTCCTACCTGTCTCAATGTGGCCCTTTTATCCTTTGCTGTGGAGGTGCTGTTTAGCTAGCTTTCAGGTCCTTTTCATAGGGAATTATTCTATATATATGGTTGTAGATTTGTTATGTTCATGGAAGGAGGTGAGTTCAGGATCCTTTTATGCCACCATCTTAAAACCTCTCCTTAATTGATTTTCTTAGAAAAAAATTTCTGAGTCTTTCATTTCCTTTGATTTGTTTATTTATTTTTAAGCAAATGTAAAGACATGGATTATTTTTATTACCTTGGCTGGGAGGATGCTAAATACTAGCAAAAACCACATTGAGTATCAAGTACCATTAATTTCTCATATCCTTTACAATTTTATTATAACCCATTGATTTTTAGTCTTTGTGCTTTAAAACTCTACAAGACTTCATTAACTACTCTGAACAATAGGTCCACTTGTTAGGAAGGTAAAATAGGTTGAAACCTAAAATATTGCTGGTGGGATCAGAAGTTGTAACACTTTTCTGCCTTTAATTTAGTATTCTTATTCTACCAGATAGGTTCTATAAAAATAAGATTTAAGAGAATTGATCAATTGAGATTAAAATCTTATCTAAAAGGCATAATGACAGAACACGAAACACAAAAGAATAAGAGAATGATATTGAACTGCAAAATTTAATATTCCATTCTAAGTTTGAATATATTATAACTTACTTATACAATATAGTTTAGCAAGTCTGTAAAGTAGAGGAAACTTTAGCCAGTTAGTAGAGAAAAAAAAAAAAAAGAAAAAGTAGATGTCTTAATAAAGAAGGATATTAACATTTCTTCACTTAGGCTTCTGATTTGATAAAGATCATATGACCTGAAGGAAAGATATGTATGTAACAACACAGTTTCCTAGGGAAACACTAAGAGTGGTATGCTAAGGCACAAAGAGAGTCTATATCGTAGGTTAGGAAAGTAACAATATCCATTGATACACTCAATTCCTGGATTATGATTTAGTTGAACTTATTATAAACTAAATTTAATAATTATTCCTGGGTTTTTTTTTTTTCTCAGAAAAATTCTTTGCTTCTAAGGAAATAGGATGCATATATTTAGACTTAGAGAAAATTGAGAGAGTTAACTTAGTTGTTATCTTTGAGGAGGAAAATGTTTTTATTAATGTAATTGCTGTATATGATTGTCTATTATTGTCATATTATTCATCCCAGTAATGGGTGCCATATAGGGAACTTCACTTTGAATCTTTAAGTGAATTACCCTTGTCAACCTCAGAGGTTCCCTGATATATTTTTTTCTTCTTCACTGTTAATATTTCACTGTGTAATTACAGCTCCCAATCCCTGTGCAGCTAATGATGGCAAAGGCCCCTGCTCTCACATGTGTCTGATCAATCATAATAGGAGTGCTGCTTGTGCATGCCCCCACTTGATGAAGCTTTCCTCAGACAAGAAGACCTGCTATGGTAAATTTCTTGAAGTTCTTATCTAAAATTCAAATTGAATTCTCTCAAATTGTATTAGCATTAAGATTTTCCTCAAAGCAAAGCAGAAGAGATTTTTAATTCCTTAAAAACATTTGAGGTAGTGCTATTTCCAGACTCTATTGATGATTCATCTACTTTTGGAAAGACTGACAAATTCTTTAGATATGTGATATGCTGCACTTTACTATTTATTACCTTATTCATTTTTTTCTTGCCACTTTCTTATTTGGTATGTTAGCAGAATTTATCTCTACAAAACAGGGATATTTGTAAGTGAAAGTGCATTTTCAGAAAGTGATGATGTAGGTAACCCATGTAACAAAGAAGTACTTAACAGCTTTAATCTCTTCCTGCTCTTCTAAAGTTACTCTCACATCATTTTATAGGAGATTATCAATTCAAAGGGGGAAAAAGTGAAGTAAAATATATAACTTTGATATATTTCTTAAAAATATTTAAACAGCACATTTAAACTAGAAAAATGATAATGAAATTTGTGAATGAAATCAGACTGTGGGTTGTTTGCTGTTTTGATTTATTTTAATTTTGAGTAATTTTTGTTATTTGCAGAGCAATTACTTTTAAGGGCAGAAAAGAATGTACTCACAAAATCTTAACTCAGGAATGTAGGCACATGTTGATTTAATTAATTATATATAATCTTAACATATCACAACAACAATAATTCCAAAGAGAGCAATGAAATATTAGAATATCTGTGACTTCTGTTTCTATTTAACCTCCTATTTTACAAACTCAGTTCAAAAAAGTGTCTATGGAAAGTAAAAATGATGCAATGCCTCACAATGTTACTTACTACAGATTTAAAAAAATGTATAATAAAGCATGCTTTAACATTATTTGAACCCCAATTTTGATAAGGAAAACATGAACATGATTTTTAAATCCATGTTTAATTTTATTCAGAGATAGTATAAAAAATGTTCTTAAATGCCTTCAAAAATCATTTAATTTTGTTATAATTGGGTACAAAGAACAAATAAGGTTGTTTGACATTTGCAGAATTCATGTGTTTTAGCAATTGTTTAAAATTCTAAGATCAAATCATTGAGAATTTCTTGGTATTTCTAACTAAAGAAAAATAATGACTTAAGAATTCTAACTTGTTTTACATTTGTTTCTTAAGTATTTTAATTTAAATAATAGATAACTCACCTATGCCCATCAAATCTTGATTATGATTTTCTGGTGTTAAAATTCCATTAAATCATCAACAAGTTATAATTTTAGAATTTATAGATTGCCTCAAACTTGCCGAGCTTATAAGAGAAAAACACTTATTTCTATTTCTTTTCTAGAAATGAAAAAATTTCTTCTATATGCAAGACGTTCTGAAATCAGAGGAGTGGATATTGATAATCCATATTTTAACTTTATCACGGCCTTTACAGTCCCTGATATTGATGATGTCACTGTGATAGACTTTGATGCATCCGAAGAACGTTTATACTGGACAGATATTAAAACACAAACCATTAAACGGGCTTTTATTAATGGAACTGGATTGGAAACTGTTATTTCAAGAGGTAAGAGTTTTGCACATTACAACTTAAAAAAAAAATGTCATTCAATTTATAAAAATCACAAGTCTCTTTTGTATTCTTTTTTTATTATTCAATTCTGTGTTGTTAATTGAAAGTTGGAATTGATTATTCAGAGATTCAATAATATGCTATGTCTTTAAAATTGTAGAACGCTATAATTATGTTGCACATGATAGTCTGATAACTAGAAATTTAGTTTCAAAAGAAGAAAAAATTCAAAAGGGATCAAACATATTTGAAGACTCCTTTTTGCTGATAGGGAGATAGTAATTTGTATACAGAAAATATAGGATATTTGGAAGGACTGGTTTCCCTCTCTGACTCAAGATTATTATCGACTTCCTTTTGCATAAATTTCTGCAGAACTAGACTACACAAATATGACAGGGAACTTATTTCTGTCCACCTCCTGACCTGTCAGTTTAAATCATAGGTTATTGGTAAATGTTGTTAAATTAACCATTAAAAAAAAAGTAACTTTCCCCAAAGTAGAAAATATAGGTGAAGTGAAGTTAGACATACAGGCAAATGCAGTGGTTGAACTCTAAATATTTAGCATTAAATTCTTCTAGTCTTTGTTTGAATCTTGGTGTATTGTGATTTCTGGATCAGTTATTGTTGTTATTGTTGTTATTGTTGTTGTTATTGTTATTGTTATTATTAGTAGCTTAGTGTATCTTCATTCTCTTTTCCATGACTGCAAAACCAAACAAGACAGTTTCTGTTCAATTTCATGCTCCATAAGCATGAGAGAGTGATTTGGAAGAGGATAGAAGAATGAGTGATCAGTAATCCATATAGATATATCAAACTCTCATCAAACTCTCATACTAAAAATTTAAAATCAGACCTTACATGAGGAATGATCAGTATCTTAATGAAAGCAATAAGAAGTGCAGGTTTTAAATTCACAGATTTTCAACAGTTTCCATATATCAAACTTACATAGCTCGCTTGAGTATCACTAGTAGATCTGAGAGTATTTGACCACTAAAGTGCTCTTTTATTTATGCTAGCTCTTTACTCATCTAAGTTTAGTACTAGTAAAGCAACTTGAGCTAATTGGGTATAAGCTTGTTCAAATATTTATTTCAAACTTGCCATAAGAGAAGAACCTTTATAAAAAGGCTAATGCAAAGATTTTTTTTTTCTTTATACAGGATTTTTTTACAGAGGGGAGGGAAAAATGGTTGGATAATCATTGTTAGACTAGGTAATGGTCATTAAACACCTTGAAAGATCAGTTAAAGGACATTAGGTCCCTTCTAAGACTGACAGTCAGGTGATCTTCTCATAAGAAATTTATCAAAGTCTAACAGAAAATTGTTTAAGCACTTTATCATGAATGTAAAATCCTTACCAAAAGACTTTGTGAATTGTATGAAGAGATGTTATACCTCAGAAAAATGTGAGGACAACTTTCTGTCTATAAATATAGATTGGTAGCTAGTAGTTATTTGATGAATTTGTCATTGAGAAAATCACAGACTTATTTTCATTTAGCGGACTCTATTTATAATTATTACCAAAAATTGAGCAATGGTATTTTCTAACTAACAATTAATGCATATATTCATTAGGATCAATAATCATTAATTCAATCATTTTGACAAATATTGGAATATTTTATATATGATAAGAAATTGAAGGAAAATCAGTATTGGCTGAATAGTATGAAACACAGACAAAAGGGACACACTATACAAACTGATGGAACTAAAGAAATAAATAGAAACTGAATCTAGACTTTATACATTGTTGATTTTTATATTAGTACTGAAAATAATGAGAACCAAGGAAGTGTTTCAAGGAGGGAGCAGTTATATGGTTAGGTTTGCCTTTGGAAAATATTGGTTTTAGCTTTTAGGTTTAGTAGAGAATTGAAGAGGTCTGAGATGAGGGGTAGGTGAGCCAGGGACTCTGGGAGACTAGGTCGTTGGTTGGTATAGAGGTTTTAGTAAGATGTGATAAAAACCTGGACTAGAAAGGAAACAATAGAGATAGAGAAATGAGGGAGAATTATAGAAATATAAGAGTGAAAATATAAAGGAACTTAATTAATTGGATATGAAGGTTGAGGAATAAGCATTTTCGAAGATAAGTCCTTCATTGCTGGCTACCGTACAAGTTGAATGATGTTGCATTTTCCTTTCTTCCAGGGTGAAAACTTGTTAAGGACTGATTTATCTTTCCATTAATAGAAAGCTTGAGATGAACTTTTGACAGTTCATCTTGTGAGCTCATCAAAGTATTTCAAATCCTGCCAGTAATTGTACTTTACTTTATCCTTTCATCTTTTGGATTCCCTGAGAATGTCTGTCTGACCTTTCTCTTATTTCTTACATGCTGGCCTCTGTATCTTCTCACTTCGCTGTCCTTCCTCTACTGGACTTTTTCTTGAGATATTCTTTCTTTCCTTATCTTCCTTAGCCTAAGTCTAATGCGAAAACTGCTTCAAAAATCAGGCTCTACATTTGTCCATTGCCCCAAGCAGACCATTTTCTGAAAAAACACTGAGCCTTCATGAAGGGGTCTAGAAATAGTTTTCTTGCCTTGCCATTCTCCATATCCTAAAATACTAAGCTGTTCTTAATTTATGTACTACCTACGTGAGCTATTTGTTACAGTTACTTGTACAAAGCACACTTCATTGTAAGCATAAATACTAACACATGACTATAGATGCATTCTTTGTATAAAATAACAAATATTTATTATCATATGTATATTTGCCTCTTTCACACACACACAAAAAGTAATTGTATTCTAAGAAAAAGTACTATAACAATTCATAACAGATGTTCTTGCTAGTGGTCTGCAGCCTGACTCTCTGGTGGTGATTAATACTTATCCTTGAGTCACTGCTTGGTCCAGATATTTTTTAATTATTGATGCTTTCAGGTTTATTTTTCTGATGTGATGAATAATACTAGCTGTCATTAATGTGGCAAGCACCATAATCTCATGTAATCTTTACAAACCTATTATTAAGAAATACTTTCATTCTGCAGATGAGAAAGCTTAAGCTTGTGAAAGTTAAAACTCTGTCTCAGAAACAAAATGAGGAAACATTCACTGTGGAGACACATTCACACTCTGGACTGTATGTTTAGAGCTCCTGTCATCCTCATTACTCTACAATGAAAGAATTTGGGACTTCATACCCAGTGGTTTGGTGTTGTCCTTTTATGCTCAGTTGCCTCTCCTGAGTACTTGTTTATATATTGCCCACCATTATACCTTACTAGATAGAGGATTTTCCTCCTCAAACTCTAAATTAACATAGCAAGAAATTAACTTGCAATTAGCATCATAAGAAAAAAAGAAGACATTACTAGACCTTAAAGTTCCTTATATAACTGGGAGTTGCACAGTTGAGTTTTCACATTTGTATCTATTCTTCTTTTATCTATCATTTATTCCCCATGCAGTGCTTTGAAGTTAATGTTACCTTCTGTTTTTAAAAATGAGGAAGCATTTAATTCAGGTTTCCCATGCTAGGAAATAGCAGAGCTTTGTTACATCCAAGTTTGAATTGACTCTAAAGCTAATGCTGTTTTTCCCCGAGTGTCCCTTTCTTTTACAAATAAGGAACTTTGGCAAGTAGAGAGCAGAAACTTTATTATAACCACATGGTTTGTACAAAATTTATTTCCAATGTTCACTTAATATACACTCAGCATACTCCGCAGATTTCACCTAGTAGCACCTGGGTGAAGTATAGGGGTTATTCCACCCCTCTGCCAATAGTTTGACTGGTTATTCTGATATATAAGAAAAAGCTTTTAGAGATATGTTGGCAGCTTTATGAGGTTCCAAGGCTACTGTCAATAAAAATTCACTTATTGGAAAAAACTCCTGATGTATCTGATTATTCTAGGGCAAAGTGAATTGTTCACCTCTGGAAAATTAAGGACTCAACGTTGGGCAAGTACCATTGATTGAACAAAGTATTTTTTTAGTTCTAGAGTCATCTACCATCTGAAAGAACTAGACTATTAAGTTGAGTTAAGCAGATGCTAAAATGAACAAAAGGAAGATTAATACAAATTAGAAGTTATCTGTTTATAAAGAACACTCATTTATATGGTAGGGAATTATCATATAATCATATGCTTTTTTAACTACAAAAATATAAACCTCTTTAAATGCAGACCTTTTGATCACATTGCTACTATATAAAATTTAATTCTCAATGGTACTTTGAATCTAATTGGACCTATTTCAAAGTAGATTTCCATTATTATTTGAAATTGTTATCCACTTCTGCCAATAATTATTTTGTCAGTGAGTATTAAGATTTATTCATTCCCTCTATTTTGCAAGACACCATATTTAATTGTACCCAGTAAAGAAATGCTTAAGGGGGGAAAAAAAAAAAAAAACTATTGTGAAAATTGGTCCAGAGAGAATGAAGGAAATGAAAACAGGTCAGTAATAACAGTGAGATCTAGATTTTGGAACCAGGCCTTGAATTCAAGTAGAAAGTTTGGATAGGGAACATCTGTTGTTTTGCCTATTTCTGAATAGGATTTTCAATTTTCATTTTCACCCAGGAAACCTTTCAGTGGAAGAATGTCTACATCTGTGATTTAAAAAAAGAGAAAAGAAAAGAAAAAAAAAAAAAAAAAGAAAGAAAGAAAGAAAGGCAAAACCACACCTATAAAGGCCGTTTCATTGAGAACTATGTATCTATAGCAATGAGTGCTAAATGAGCCATACTTCCTATGTTTATTCTTTATCTTTTAGTTAGAAGGATAGAATGTTATTTTATTTTTTCCCCATAGGGAAATTCTAAATGTGGATTCTATATGTGAAACATTAGGTGGGTAGGGAGATGGCTGTATTTAGCTAAGACAGTCTATAACCTCAGGCAGCTTCATATCTGGTAAAAGAATGAGATACAAACAACTAACTAAAATGTAAGGTTAAATGAGATATGGAGTTTAATAAGGGGGTAAGCTACTTAGAAAATTAGCACAAGGAATACTAAGCTATTATACGGGATCACCAAAGTGCCCACTTAGGAAATAGTAGTCAAATTAGACCTTGGAGGGAAATGGTAACAGATCAGTCCAGGTTGAGATATCAGTAGTCACAAAGCTCTGGACACTTTATATAAAGGGAAGAGCAAGTAGTGAGCAGTAGCTAGACCTTCAAGAAGAATAAATCATAAGGTTAATGTGACAGCACAGAACAAAGGGTTTTACATCAGGAAGAGGAGCTTTTTTTGTATTTTTGTATTTTTTTTCTCCTAAAGGCATTGGGTAACCATTAAAGACTTTTAGAGCTGGTTATAGGTGGTGATTCAAACTCTTTTGAAGATAAATTAGGTGGAAATCTGAAAGACTGAAAAGAAATTATAGATAAGGATACAGCTAGAAGGTTAAGAAATGTTCTAAATCTAGAGCAAAAATTAGGCTAGAACAATGAGAGATATAAGAAAGTGACAGACATCAAGGGTATGGTAGAAAAAAAAAAAAAAACAAACCTGATGGCTGGGAGAGAGGTGAAGTTAACCAGATCATTGGGAAGATGTTGGAGACATTGATCCAGATGAAAATAAAATAGACAACCTTACTTTGGACATTTTCCCAAATCAGCAGTGAATTGTTCCTGTAAAATATCAATAGTTACAGGTTTAGGAGATTAAGAGATACGATTAGTGAAAAAGTTGCAATTCTGCTTCATATTCTCTAGGAAAAAAACAACATAAGTTTGGGATACATATATATGTGTTAAAACTGACAAAATCAAGACAATAATAAACACTAAATTGTTCGGAGTTGAAGCATAAAATTAGTGAGGGTATATAGAGAAGGCTCCTAATGTATTTGTAATATTCTATTTCTTAGGCTGGATTGTGTTTATGGATGTTTTGTTAATTTGTATACCATGTGTTATATATAGTAATATGTGTGTGTGTATATATACAGTTTTTCATAGTTGCAATAAATGGAATATTTAATATTTACAAAGTTCCCTTGAAAAAGCTTTGCAAAAATGTTACCAATTTGTTTTTTTTTAACTTTGACCCTAAAATCAGATACATAATTGCCCAGAAACCCACTTCAAATGAGTTTTGATCAGATGTAGACATTTCTGCTCTCAGAAAATTGTGACAGTTGGGATCCCTTCCTTCTTTGAAGGCATATCCAATTTTGGGCAAAAGCCTTTATGCCCACCTCCAGGATGCTGGTATCAGCAGGTCCACTGCATAGGGGGAAAAAGAAAGAAAGAAAGAAATTTCAGAAACAGAGAATTGACAACCATTGTGTGTGTGTGTGTGTGTGTGTGTGTCTGTGTGTTTTCCATTTAGTTTTATTTTCATGTCAACCAATTTATGTGCTTACCCCATTCCTCTTTCATCTAAGGCCTTTCTACTGTGATCATTTTTCTTCTCTCTGACTTATGTCTTTTAATGTTCCTTTAGTTTAGTGATAATCTGTTAGTGATAATCTGATATGTTGTCTGAAAATATATTTATTTAGCTTTTGTTTTTGATAGTTTTTTCTAATCATGGTAAAATACACATAAAATTTATCATCTTGACCCTTTTTAAGTGTACAATGCAGTAGTTTTAAGTACATTCACACTGTGAACCAATCTCCAGAACTCTTCATCCTGTAACTGAAACTTTATAGCCATTGAACAACAATTACCAACTCCTGGTAATTCTACTTCCCAAGTGCCCACCATTCTACTTCCTTTGTCTATGAATTTAAGTACTCTAGGTGCCTCTTATAAGTGTAATCACACTGTATTTGTCTATTTGTGAAGGGCTTATTTGACACAGCATGATGTCTTCAAGGTTCATCCATATTGTAGCAAGTGTCAGAATTTATATATATATATATATATATAATTTCTCCACATCCTTGTCAACACTTGGGTTTTGTTGTTATGGTGGTGGTGGTTGTTATTGTTGTTTTTACAGTAGCCATCCTAATGGGTATGAGGTGGTCTCTAACTGTGATTTTGATTTGTGTTTCCCCTATGATCAGTGATGTTGAACATCCTTTCATGTTCTTGTTGGCCATTTCTGTACCTGCTTTGGAGAAATGTCTATTCCATCCCTTTGCCTGTTTTTAAGGAAAAAATATTTTTGTTGTTGTTGAGATATAGATATAAAGGTAATTTTGTTGAGTACAAATTTTAAGTTGAGTCATTTTCTCTCAACCCTTTGCAGATATTAATCTACCATCTTTTACATTCTTTATAGCTATTAAGAATCTCTGTGTTTATCTAACTAGATGCTTTTAACATTTTCTTTGTCTTCATGACAACGTTTTTATTTAGCCACCAAGAGTCTGTTGTGCCTCCTACAGGATCATGTCTTGCATCAGCCAAGGGAGGAAAAAACCCTCAAATATTATCTCTCACCATTTTCTCTAACCTAGTGTATTTCCTCCTTTGGAAACTTTGACTGGATTTGCTAGACTACTCATTCTCCAACTCATTTAATCTTTTTGCTTCTCTGTGTTGGCCCTGGCTAACTCCCACAATTTGTCTTGTAGTTTACTGGCTGAATTGTGTCTAAGCTGCTGGTTAATCCATTTAATACATTGCTTCTTTTTTAATATTGTTTAAAAAATATTTACAAGTGATTTTTGGTTCTCATTTATGTCTTCCAAGAGTATTTTTTTTAAATAAATTATTGGCAGGGCACCTGGGTGGCTCAGTTGGTTGGGCACCTGACTCTTGATTTCTGCTCGGGTCACGATCTTATGGGTATGGGATCAAGCCCTTTATCAGGCTCTGCACTCAGTAGGGAGTCTGCTTGAGATTCTCTCTCTCCCTCTGCCCCTCCTGCCACCCACATTCTCTCTCTCTAAAATAAATAATCTTTAAAAATAAATAAATAAATTATTGGCTTTGCTTATTATTTCAAGGCATATGCTTTCCTTTAAAATATTCCACTCACTTTTCTTTATCTTGCGCAATAATGTAAAAACATGTAGGCTTTGGAGGTTTAAATCTGTTGTTGATTTTTCTCTTAACTCTTGCTCTTATGTTTCATTTCTTTTTGTGTTTTATTTTTTTGTTCTGATCTACTATGAGAATGAACTTAATCTAGGGAAATTGTGAGGGCCTGTGTTGAAGAATTTTTTTTCTTCCATAGAGGATTTGAATTTGCTTCTGCTAGAGGGAAAAGGAGTCACTGTAAACTGGAAATCACTTGAATTTCATTATCCCCTACCCAACCAGTGGATATCCCGTTTATAAACTAGTGATCTCTTGCTCCGGTATAGACCTATGCTTAAAGTTTTTGTTTGTTTGTGTTTGGTTTGGGCTTGGTTTGGTTTTGTTGTGTTTTGTTCTCTGTACCAGAGAAAGAACAGAGAAAATAAGTTTTGTTTTTATTTTTAAATTATTCTCCTTTTTAAGCAGGCAAGGAGAATTTTTTTTTTTTTCCCATTCACCTATCAGTGATGATGTATACCCTTCTAATATACCTGGTATTATTCTTGTTTAGCTCTCCTAGTATTTGTGCATTTAAAGACCGAACCCACTTGCACTAAGCAACTAATATTCCATGTATCTCTAGATGATCACTTGATTTGATTTCTCAGGTTTTTGTCCCTATGGCTGCACCAGACTCTGTATTCTCATTTGCCTTCCTTTATGGTTTTAGCTAACAAACAAGTCTATCTTAGCATGTAGAGACTTTCCTGTCTTGTGATCTTGATAAATCATTTAAAAGTTATAATTTATCATTTTTCAGAAAATATTATTGCAGTGAAGGGCTTTTCAAAATATCTAATCTGTTTTAGCTCAGGAGGTAAGGGTCCCTCAATATAGAAAATTGAACCCTTTGAGAAATTTGCTCAGAAGTCTTTGACTTCCTTGAAAACGGGGGTTGAGTTAGAATTTATGATTTCAATGTTTTTATCAAGGAAAGAAAAATTTCACTAAACATATGGCAGTTTTTCTTTTTAAAGATTTTATTTATTTATTTGAGAGAGAGAATGAGATAGAGAGAGAGCATGAGAGGGGGGAGGGTCAGAGGGAGAAGCAGACTCCCTGCTGAACAGGGAGCCTGATGCGGGACTTGATCCCGGGACTCCAGAATCATAACCTGAGCCGAAGGCAGTCGCTTAACCAACTGAGCCACCCAGGCGCCCCCGTATGGCAGTTTTTATCCCTCCCCACCCTTATGGTGAATTTACCAGGTGAGTCTAAAAAAAAAAAAAAAAACGATGTAGGTATTAAGAATGGTCAAAAAAGACAAAAGTTTTATTTTAGACTTAAAGTTGATAATTAAAAAATCTAATCTAGTGGGTAGAAAAAAGGTAAGGATAAGAGCATGAGAATTAATACTGGGTGAGTATGTATTTAGATATGTATTTACTCTTGAGAATGAACTTGAGGACCTTATCTGATAATTCTAACTCAGCTCAGATAGCCTTAAAATTATAGATTGTGCATGTCATGAATTTTTTCATCAATTCGTTGAAAATATTTATGTTGAAAGCAGTGTTGTATACATTTGGGAAGGGAGGTATAAAGATATATTAGCAAGGAGCCTACCCTCAAGAAGTATATGTGAGAGTAGTAATATGTCAGCAAATAACTATCACATTAAGTACAAAGGAACTGACCAGATACAGTCCTATTAGAGACAAACTTTCTGGCTGGAATATATAAGAGAATTGATTAGGTTTTTGTTGTTTGAAGGGTGATGTTGCCAATCAGCTTGCTTATTTTTGTGTGAGATTCAGGTAAGTGGAAATGTGGTAAGGTTTGGAGGTACAGGTAATTCCCTATAGGTTAGAAAGGTCAGGACAAGTCTGGAGATCTGAAAACATCAGTATGACTGAAGTGTGAGGTAACTGGTTAAAAATAGTGAGAAATAAAGTTGGAAAGGTAGTTATATTCAGATTATATAGAAAGCCAGGCTAAGGAATTTAGACATCACTTTCTGAGTGCTTGGAAGCTATTAAATATCTTTGGGACAAACAAAGGTCATGATGCAGAGCTCTCTAGTCAGAAAAATAACCTGGCAGCAACTAAATCATTTGGTTGGATGAGGAAAAAGACTGGATGCTATTGCAGTGTTAAAGACAGAAATAGATTGGAAAGAGCATGAACCATAGAATTGACAAGGACTAAATAGGTATTAATAGCTTACATTTGGCTATGCTTCCCAATTTAGGAGTGCAATGTATTCTCTAGACCATGTGATTAGGAGTCAATCAGAAATAAATAAAAGGATTTTGAGCAGCAGAAACAGCCAAAAACAAAAACCAAAACCTTTGGATAACATGTATTTTCGAGGAAATAAAAGCACATTGTGTTATTTTTGCCAATACCAAGCAATCCAGGGTAAAAATGCAGAAAGCGTTAAGTCCTTGGATTGGCAAAATACCCCTCAACCCTGCATTAAAGTGCTTAAATACACATCATCTAATGTAATATTCACAGCAATCCTATGTATTATCTTTAATTAGCCTCATTTTCCTGATAAGAATAGAGGCTGAAATTTAAGTGACTTGATTAAAGACAAAAAATAGGCACCCAACCTAGACCATGAAGCCAGATCTTCTCATTATAAATGCGAGACTGTCTCGAAGCAACCCAATTAAGTCCAGAGGGTAAAGGAACAGAAGGAGTAAATATCGTGGGTGAGGCAAATAAATAAATCTCAGACATGGCAGGTTTAGCTTTACAGAGGTGTTGTATTACTTTTTCTCAAGAAAAGGGATCTGGATGAGGATAACTGAAAATAAAAAGAAATTTTGAGTATTGGGTTGAGAAATAAAGTTCACATTTAAGATTCACCAACTTACCGGTAAATTAATGATGAAAGGTAAGTTGCAGAGGAGAAGATGTTGTTAGGAAGAGAATTGAAACATGGAGAATATCTCCTAAGAGTGCTGTGACTAAAAGTTACTTAGAAATAATAAGAGGATTTTTGAGCAGAAAGTAGGCTGTGTCAAGATTGGAGGACAGAGGGCGCCTGGGTGGCTCAGTCGTTAAGCGTCTGCCTTCGGCTCAGGTCATGATCCCAGGGTCCTGGGATCGAGTCCCACATCGGGCTCCCTGTTTGGCGGGAAGCCTGCTTCTCCCTCTCCCACTCCCCCTGCTTGTGTTCCTGCTCTCACTATCTCTCTCTCTGTCAAATAAATAAATAAAATCTTAAAAAAAAAAAAAAAGAAAGATTGGAGGACAGAAACGTGTGGTAGATCCCACCATGCCAACATTACTGTTACAAGTGACCCAGAACTGCCAGGTCTCTTTGTCTTATTCTGGTCTTTTAAATTTTGAAATAATTAGCAAATTTTACAAATCTGGTGTTTTCACTTTCACGTGAAAATCTAGCTTTGTGGCATCTTTTAAAAATGATAAAAATGGAAGACATAGCCATTTGAAGAGCTAAGCAACAGCTGCTCTGTGATTCTGGAAGCATGTCGGTTGGAACCACTGCTTTGGAGCAGGGCCTCGGAGCTAGTTAGAACTTGCAGAATGTCAGGCACCTCAGAATGACTGAATCAGAGTCTTCCTTTTTTACAATCTCCAGAGGTCTTGGAAGTTTGAGTAACACTGGTCTAAAGAGCTCTAGAGATTCAGTATGCTTGCAAGTAACAAAATTTTGTAAAATAAAGACAAAACCAAATTAGACTATTCAAGTGCCACGGATAGGGGACCACACTGGCCTACTTTATAGGTTAATATCTTAAACAGATTTTCCAGTAAATATGCTAAAAAGATTTTATAGGATCCATCATTTTAAATACTTGATTTTAATTTGTTTCTTTAATTAAAACGTACAATTGCATTTAAGCCTAAATTCTATCGTTTTTTTTTTAAAGATGCCTAATTAAATAATCAAGGAATAACAACCCAAATATTCATATTGGCTGTAATGAATCGAAACTTATTTAGATTTCAGTAATTTCTGTAGAATCCATGTTGGAGGAATATTAAAAGGATTTTGTTTCTTTGCTCATATCTCAGTCAATTTCTGTTAATTATCTATTTTGAAAGATGTTCAACTCTGGTGACTTTTTTAGGAAAGTTTAATCGTTTTATTTAATTTCGGGAACAAATTGGTACTTTAAAACACAAAATAGCCCATTTGTTGACGGCCCATAAGTACTTTTTCCTAACTAGAAAGATGTGCTACCAACTGGCGAAGCTTTTACTCTAATTTGAATTTTGGTCACCTTGGCCCGTAAGACTGCTGCCTGTGTCTGCTGCTAAGTGTTTACTAGTGAATCATTGAGTGTTCGTGTAATTTCAATGTTAATTGTTGCTTCAGTTTTTCAAATGGCTCAGCAGTAAGACATTAATGATTATTCATGCCTTAAGAAGGGCTGATAAGGGAATGAGATTACAATCTTGTACAATTTTAGCTAACAAATTGAAGGGTAAATTAAATTTTCCCTGAGACAGAAAATAAGTTACTTGGAAAGTCAAAAAGAATGAGAAATTTCATTCACTTTTAATTGTCTCTTTCCTGTTTTACAGATATTCAGAGTATCAGAGGGCTAGCAGTGGATTGGGTCTCACGTAATTTATATTGGGTTAGCTCTGAATTTGATGAAACACAAATTAATGTGGCACGACTAGATGGCTCTTTGAAAACCTCAATTATCCACGGAATCGATAAGCCACAGTGTCTTGCAGCTCACCCAGTCAGGGGGTAAAGTATGATTATTTTTTGTAAAGTTTTTCAAAAATCTCACACATTTTTGCCCTGATTTTATATAAAAACTTTGTTTAATTCAGAGGAATTAACATATCAGCTATACCAGTCAAAAAAAGTGAATATGGAAATTGTAAAAGAGATCCCTGGTTAGAGATTTCTGTTATCTGCATAAAACCAGATTTTTATACATTATTGCAAGAGTTTATTAATTTGTTTCTAAGGAGTAGCAGTTCAGAATAAAACAGAAGAAAAAAAGCAGATGCAGGGAAAAGTGACTGATTTTATTTCAAACACCAGTTGTTAACATATTTACTGTGTGCTGATGTTATTGTCACTGCTTAGTAGATCAGATCTCTCCCACCTTCTGACTAATCATCATGTACCATGTAGAGAGCTTGTGTAGGGTTAAAATACTTTCTCCCCAGTGCTTTCAATGGGAATGGCTGAAATGATTTTGTTTTCTTCTTTGGTATCTGGTTTCTCTAAACCGAGAGGATTCAATCTGGTTGAATTACTTTAAATGGAAATAATTTACTGTAGTCATAGGTAAATATTTCAGTTGTGAATGTAGGAGGAAAAAGGAAGTGAGATGATTGTCCTTCAATGACAGGAAAAAGCAAGAGTGGTGCTTTCTTCTCAGGCAAACATGTACATTACCGTCAGCAAGTGTCTCAACAATTCGGGCTCTTCTTAAAAAGAATTAATCTTAAACCAAGAATTTACTTTGACATTAACTTTATTCCTCAGTGTATGTTTCTAGTTAACAAGTAGGTCTATCTCTAATATTTTTAATCCATATCTCTTAAATTAAGGAAACTCTACTGGACAGATGGAAACACAATTAACATGGCAAACATGGATGGCAGTAACAGCAAGATTCTCTTTCAGAATCAAAAGGAGCCAGTTGGTAAGTTTTTTTTTTTTCTTTTTTAATAATCACTGCAGTTTTTAATATGACAAACCTATACAATGTATCTTTGATCTAGAACCTAAAAGAAAGTATTACACATTAGCAATATAAATTCAATCAGGAATTCCTCAATTTCATTGAATCCATTGGGTCTATGTTGTTAAGTAAGGAGGAAAGTTCTGTGGACAAGAAGATAAATTCTTTTGATATGAGAACTTTTATAAGTATCTTTAGTACTGAAGTCACTTAAAACTTGATGTAATTAATAAATCTCTTACTTTAAGTGGTGAATACCTGATACATTGTTACAGTGGCAATATAATGTACTAAGACTTCCCCTGATCATTGTTGTGTTATTATTAATAGTTATAATGATTTAAGCATTTAGTATTTAGTTTTCAGCAGTTTTTATTCACTATGCAGTAGGTTTATTTGGTTTGTTATTCTACCCTTGGTAACCATTATAAATCATTAGCTAAAACTCCATCGTGCTAAAAGAAAGCTCTGATGTATATACATAAAACATTTTTTAAAATTTTAACTACAAAAATTCTTTTAGAAGTTAATATGTTATATATGTTGGCACAGATATCTTTACATTATTATATTACCTATATATATTTCTTCAAATTCTAATCACTCTTCCCTATTTTCTTATATTTCTTTAAGAGGCAGGAATAATCACACTGCCTTTTTGTCATCTCAGGTATCTTTAAAAAAAAAAAATCCAATAAAGAACCTAGATTTTGATAAATATTAAATGCAAATGATGGAATATACAAAAGAAAATCATAACTTTGCTTTGAATTGAACACAATATATTTTTAATTCTGGGGGTAAAATCAATTCACCATGAAGCTTTTCAGCAATTATTTTCAGATGTGGTAGTATCCTTATTTGAAGTAGCTCATTTTTACTAGTGATGATTTAGTAAAGGTGTACTATCACCAAGATTGACAATAAATAATTCTTTTCATGTAGTCTATAGAATAAACCTCTGATAGAAAATGATAATATTAACAATCTTTTCTTTGGACTGGCTGTTCTAAGATCTGATACACAATTGGAATTCAAGGTAGTGTTAGAAATTAAAGGCAAATTGAAATGCTAATACTTCTGTGTGGAAAATGATAGGACAAAAGAAACAAGGGCCTTAACAAGATTA
This sequence comes from Phoca vitulina, assembly GCF_004348235.1. NCBI lineage: Eukaryota > Metazoa > Chordata > Mammalia > Carnivora > Phocidae > Phoca > Phoca vitulina. The sequence goes on from NW_022589704.1 coordinate 87,262,931, forward strand.
GGACCCATACAAAAGACTCAATTTGGACTCAAGCAATTGTATGCTTATCTAGAATTGTTCAGAGTATTTAATATGGAAAAGTGAGTATGATGAAAATAGTATAAGCAAATAAAGTCCTTATACTGTAATGTGAGAGCCACAGGTTATACCAAAATGTTAATTTATATGCTTGTTTCTATAACGGGAAAACCTTATCTTCGTTAATACTAAATATCCATTCCCTTACTCAAAATAAATTTAAAAAAATCTAACAGCTTATATAAAGAACATTTATAAGAAAAATAGTGTTAATGTTTACACTTTGTAGTTGGGCCCTCAAGGTGATGTGCCCCAAGTGATATTTTTAACTGTATATGGATGAGGATTCAATATTCAATAACAAATAGTAGATGTCTATATAATGTCAGTTATTGTTATATTTGGAAATCACTTTAAAATCAATTCAAGGGCGCCTGGGTGGCTCAGTTGGTTAAGCGACTGCCTTCGGCTCAGGTCATGATCCTGGAGTCCCTGGATCGAGTCCCGCATCGGGCTCCCTGCTCGGCGAGGAGCCTGCTTCTCCCTCTAACCCTCCCCCCTCTCATGTACTCTCTCTCTCTCTCATTCTCGCTCTCTCAAATAAATAAATAAATCTTTAAAAAAAATAAATAAATAAAATAAAATCAATTCAAAATGATACTTTTTAATTTTAATTTGTGCAAGATATACCATTTTAACCAAAATAACCCAGAACCTCATTGAAAACTATGCCTTAAATCAGCATTAATGAATATGGCTTGCAAGTCATTCATTCATTAAATAAACAGATTTTTAATGAGTATCACATTTTGTACTAGGCCTAGGCCTATTGATAAAAATTTGACACTGCCCTTAAGGGACACAAGAACCTAAATCATTTTAGATTCCATTAAGTAAATTTAACTCAGTGACCTTCAGCAATTTAGTGTTATCTTGGTAGTACTTGCTTTCCTCATCTGTAAAATCAAGACAAAATGTCTATTTTATAAAGTTCCCATGAGGATTGAATGAGGAAAATTTATTAAAGGAACATCTGGCCTCTAATAATGGAAACTGTCAGGAGTAATAATACAAGGTATATTGGGTCCAATAGACTGGAATTTGAATGATTTGATTGTCTGCAGTAGGGAGTATAAATGAGTTCAGTGAAGAATAAACATACAATAGAATCCTTAGAAATCTTGCAGAGGAATATATGTACCAAGTGAGCCTCTGAGATGAACAAATTTTTATGCAAATGTGAGGATTTAACTTTACATTGTTTTGCTGCTAATGCTAAGAGGTAAACAAGTTTGAAGTAGCTAGATTCTACTCTCAGATCTTCCCAAAACAGGCCCTGTGTTACTTACAAGTTCCTTCTGTAACTTTCTACTTTAGCTAACTAGTCATGTTAACCAGGTGCTAAAATTGATGGTCTCTGCAATGCTGAATAAGAGACTGTGTTGTCCATATATAAATGTAACAAATCATTTTCCCTTTTTATTTTTCTGGATATCCTGATGTTCTGTGGCAAATCCTCACCCCAATGTATTCTACCACACTTCTGCCCACAGATATCTTTATTTTTGATGTACAGAGGAAGCAAGTGAGCAGGTGAAGTTATCTCCTGCCTCTCTCCTCCTTCACTTCCCTACAATAAGCAATATTTCTATTTTGGTAGGTCATTAACATATCTGTTAACATTTGCCAACTGTAACTGCCCACTCCAAATTAAGTGAATTAAATTGTTCAAGGTGTAAGGTTCAAGAGGAAGAATGAACTTCAGGAACCTAGAAACTAAGGACAACTTAGTAATTTTCACATTCACACAAAACATTCCTCTTCTGTGTTTGAGGGACAATATGGTTGGGGAAAAAGTTGTTTTAGGAACCAAACAGAGATTTGAATCTCTGCTTTGATACTTATATTAATTCTGTGACTTTAAACATTCTTCTTTCCTTTTCAAAGGCTCAGTTTTATTATCTATAAGATAGAGATAATAATGTCTACCTTTTGGAGCTACTTTTAGAATTAAAGACACATACGCAATATCTTATGTTCCAGCAACTCCATACTTATATACTCTGAAGAATATATACTCTAATATATATACTCTCTCTATATATTATATATACTCTAATATATATATATATATATACACTCTAAAGAATATATACACTCTCAAGAATATATCCTTGACACAAGTACAAGGATATTCAATGTATCACTGTTTATAATAATAAAAAATTTAGAAAGAAACTAAATCTTCATCAAAAGAGGAATGAGTAAATAAATGCAGCATGTTTATGTGCTGAAATACAAGTATGTTTATGTATCTATGTATACAAAAAGACATAAATAGGTCTCAGAAGCATTGAGTGAGAAAAGTCATTAGCAGAGTGGTATTATGATAGGATACCACTTATGTAAGTTCAAAATGAAACATACAACATTAATATGTACTGCTCCTGGATGAATATATTTATAAAATAAATGGAAAAAGTTAAAGTGGAAATATGCACACCAATTTTATAATAGCAGTTCTCTTTGGGAAGGAACAATAATGACATTCACAAGAAAATTTCATCTTTACCAAAAGGGACATTACTGTATTAGTAAAATTTATTTCATATTTCATAAAAAGACTCAAATTAAATATAGTAAAATATTAATATTGTTCAGTTCTGGGTAGTGAATATATGAGTATTTATTAATTTCTTCTCTTCTCTATGTTAAATACTGGGTTTTCAAAATATCCCTAAAACAATCTGCTGTTTAGACAAAGCTGAGTTTTTTACTTCCCACACTGAGAAAGAACTTTAAGTCATCAATGTTTTCGCAGTGTCTCAGAGAAGAAAAAGCAACATTGAAATAGTAATTGAGATTTGGGAATCTGGTGTAGGGTAGGTGTTTCAATTGGAGGCGTGGTTAGGATCATTGAGTAAAGACCATTATATAATTCTGGATTAGTAGATACAGAAAGATTTTGAGGGAACATGGGTCAAAGAGTCCTGATGTATAAAGTGTCATTTGTTTCTTTTTTGCTGAAGAGTTGGTGGGCTATCCAGGAAGTTTCTGAAATTTGCAGTAATATTATCTTCAACCCAACTTACTAGACAGAAGTTTCTTAGAATAGTAAGTTATGACATTAGAGACAGTGGATGGTAAAGCCCCATTAATGTAGACAATCAGGTGTGTTTTGGGTTTTCTCATCTATAAAATTAAGCCTTTGTTTCATAGATTCTTTTTGGCTTTTCTTTTTACTCATTTAAAATATAATAAAAGCATCATTTGTGAAGAATTGTGTACACTAATGTATCCTTCACTAGCTGATTCTAAAAAATGATCTACAATAGGAGATGGGAGACAGTTGTGTGTCTTTCAGGATTTCATGAGAAACAGAACCAGTGGTGTGTATGAATAGAGAGAGAGAGAGAGAGAGAGAGAGAGAGAGATGTGTAGTCATATAGATATAGATATATAAAGAGATTTATTACAAGGGTTTGTGGAATGAGATTGTGGGGGCTGGCTAGGCAAATCTGAAATCCTCTGGCAGGATAGAAAGTCTCAGGCAGCAGCTTAAACTGTAGACCTTGGCTACAATTTCTTCTTCCTCATAGAAACCTTAGTTCTAGTCTTATGGCCTTTCAACTAACTGGATCAAACCCACCTAGATTTTTTAGCACAATATCCTTAACTTAAAGTCAACTGATTGCAAATAGTCACCACATCTACAAAATACCATCACAGCAAAATCTAGATTAGTGGGGATGATAGCCAAGCCGGGTTGATACATTAAATGAACATCACAATTTTTAAACACAAACTTTCCTATATTTTACCCACTGATCTATATGCCTGCAAATATAGCAATTGTGTATATTGATCCAAACGTAAATTTCCATAAATATTTACATAAAATCTAGTAAAAGCTCTATTAAGCAGAAACAGTAAGTGAACAAAATTTAGCTATCATTAATTAGCCATGCTTTAGGAATGGAAGCTGGGCAAATGACTTTATTTTACGGAATTTAACATGTTTGATATAGATTATTATATAAAGGATGATAATGTGTCCTTTTTAACCTAGGAGGAGAAAAAGAAACAATGCTTAAGAATGTTTCAGAAGTAGCCACATCTAAATTAAAAAAAAAAGAAAAGAAAAGAAAGAAAGGAAGGAAAGAAAGAAAGAAAGAAAGAAAGACATCTCTACAATAACCCTTCTTTCTTAAATCCAAATCCATGTATCAAGTGGCTAATGTTAATGTGTTATGCTAAGCATTGTGGATGACACAAAGATGACTTTTTATGTAATACTTGCTTTGTAGCAATGACATACTAATGAGAAAGAGTCAGAAACATGTTATAAGGATTCACGTGTAGTTTGTATGTATGTGGGCCTCTTGAAGAAAATGGAAAAAAAAATGTGTTCCTACAGAGTGCCAGTTACTGAGAAACAAGGCAAAAAGGGGAGATATGAATGCTTTCCTCATAGTTTACTACCTAAAAGGACTTGTAGTATGACTCAAAGTTATCCACTCCAGCCATATTTTCCTTCTTTGCTTCTCTCAACTTGTCAGACTTTTTCCCCTAACAGTGTATTTTAACAAGGTATTCCTTTTCCCAGAAATGTCTCCCATCTCAGTTGTCTGCCTATCTGCCAGATTTCAAATCAAATATTATTTCTTCAAAGAAGCTTTCCCTGACCTACCTTGACAAGGCCGAAGTCTCTTAAAATAGACACCTTTAGCACCATTTCACCTTACAGCTCCTGTCATTATTTTAGACTTCCATTGGTTGTTGAATATTTGAATAACTACTGCTTACCAGCTAGAAAGGAAACTACAAAGTTAGAGACCATATCTGTTTTATTTACCATTGTGTCCTTAACTCATAGCTCAGTGCTGACATATAAGTAGATCTTCAACAAATATTTGCTGAATGAGGTGACCACTGTTTCTTATCCAATAGCAACAGGATCTTACATGATTGAATAATTCCAAGATTTATTTATATATCATAGTTGAGTAAGATTACTTTGTGAAAGAAGTGCATATTAAGTGATCTGAGTGTTGTCCATGTTGCATTCCCTTCAATTATCTGATGAGTAGGAAATATTTGTATTTATGACAAATTTTTCTCAAAGTATGGAGTGTAAGAATTATGTCCACAGGATTGCTTATAAATAAAAGCATGGCTAACTAGAGAGGAAAAATTATAAATATTTCATTTCCAAATTTGCTTTTTCACATGTTCCTCTTGCTCTTTCTCCTCCCTCTCCTGTCTAACCCTGTGGCCATTTAGCTCTCCTTAGCACCTCAGAGATTTCTCATAGAAAGAAAGAATAGGACAAAAATAAACTTGGTCAAGTGAGTGTAAAGATAAAATTAACTTCTTTGTACAGTAATGCCTTATTCATTCTGATCGTTATTATAGTTTTTGATCTATCCCAATAGGCTAGAGAGACTATTATCTATAAATTAACTATAAAAAATATCATTGTGAATAAGTTTACAGCAGGAAAGTCTTATCTACATTCAGTCACTTCAGATTCTTTATTTGGGAGGGATGGAGGCCAGGTAAGATGATGTGGGTTTCAAGCTATTATAGGCATTGATTAAAATAGGTTAAAGACTGGGGGCGCCTGGGTGGCTCAGTCTGTTAAGTGTCTGCCTTCGGCTCAGGTCATGATCCCAGGGTCCTGGGATAGGGCCCCCCCCTTAAGGCTCCCTGCTTAGCAGGGAGTCTGCTTGTCCCTCTCCCTCTGTCCCTGCCTGTGCTCTCTCTCTCACTTTTTGTCACATCAAAAGAATTCAAGGGACCTCACTTTTTAAAAATAAGGTTAAAACAAATTTCTGTATATATTTTCTTGCTTGATATATGCAGTTATATTATTTAAATATACTTATTACTCAGCACAGTCACTTTTATTATGTATGGAATATAATCAATATATAAAGTCATGTTCCCCAAAAGAAATGTTAAGAACTTAGAGCTTACAAAAAGGCCAGAGGAATTAACAAAATTACACACTGATATACACAAAATAATTTAAATTTATTATATTTTTTTATCTGATCATTTGTTTACTCATTCTTTCAAATGTGATCAAGTGTAAAAAAAAAGTTATTAAAAAAAGGTTACGAAGTGTATAGTAGGTGCCAGAACCTGAAAATAAAACCTGGGATACATTATCAAGAAGGTCATAGTCCAGTGACATAAAAAGACAGAAATAATTACAAATCATTTGATGAAGTGTCATTCATGAGTACTATTTCCAGACACCATAAAGGTATATAAGTAGATACTGTGAAAATAGAGGAGACAACCAATGTTGTGTGAGCAAGAGAAATAGAGGAAAGTGTAGTACCCAAATTGGTAATATTTGAAATTTCAACTGGATCTTGAAGGAACAATATACTTTTGTTTTTGAGGCAGGGACAGAAGAGAAGGGGCTTACCTTATTCTTAGTAGAAAGGAAAATAAGCATAAAAGGCACAAACGTGATATGTCTAGAAAACTCGGAATTCTTCTGTGTGTCTAGGGAAAAAAATCTAACGCTAGGGGATGTTTGGGATTACACTGACAGGAACTCTAATTTTAAAATATTCAAATGACACAATCCAGTGCTTTTAAAAATATTTTGTTCTATTTTACCTATCAAGCTATAAAATATAGTTTTGGCGAATTATAAAACAATAGGTCTTAAACCTTTTTAAATGATCTTTTAGAACAAAACACTCCTCAAGAAAAGCCTGTCACTGAGTCTGATCTTGCCTCCAATTTTGCATGTGTTATTTTCACAAGTCACACATAATTTTTGCCAATCATCAAGATCTTGAAATATGGGATAAATTGTCTGAGATAAAATGATTAATGCGAGGGAGGATGAGGCAGATGCTGAAATCTTAGCTCCATGAGATAAGCAACAAAGAACTAATTAACTTAGTTCTGTAACTCTATTTGTTGTCAGTGACTTCTTAAAGCAGAATGAATGAAGAGGGATGATTTCAAGAAAGAATTTAGATCTGGTTAAGATAATAGTTTAGACACTTGGCAGTGGAGGAAAAAAAAACAAAACAACCACCACCGACCCTCCCCCCACCTTTTTTTTTTTTCCTTTCTCTGGCTAAGGACCTGGAAATTAGATTGACAAATGACAAACTACCCAGAGAAAAACAGTTTATTAACAAGAGTAACACACACATATGTAGGGAAACTCACTGATCAATAACTCAAAGGAGTGGTTAGAATTTGGGCTTATATAGCATCTTAACAAAAAACAGCAAACTTATAGAATAATGACAAAACAAAATAATGACAAAACAGTAGTGACAAAACAAAGGAAAAGGGTTTTAAACTTACAAGGGAGGCAAACTATGGGAAGGCAAATATCTGAGGGAAACGAATGGAAAATAAGGGTTGTGTTAGTAAGGTTTATTATGTAGATTCTTCTCTGCGCCATCCTTTGGCTGGTAAGAGTCTTGACTGGTCTCTAGTGATTAAGTGGATAGGACTGCTTTTAGCAAAAAAGGAGGGCAAAGAGCTTTTATTTTTTGTCTGCTATTTCTCACTTGTCTTGAAATCAAAATAATTCTTAAGCCAAAGTGACATATTTTGGAGTGGCATATTCTGATCCCTTACGTACTCAACTTTTTCTTGAATAATATGCTTTTTTTAATTAAAAATTTTATTGAGATAGTTTTAGATTCGCACGAAGTTATAAAAAATAAGACAGAGACTTTCCGTATAAACTTTATCTAATTTTCCCCCATTGGAACGTTATGTAAAACTATAATGAAATATTACAACCCAGATCCCGACCTTCATGAAATCCATTAATATTTTTCAGATTTTATGTTTTACTTGTATTTATTTGTGTCTTTAATTTTAGATCTAATTTTATCACATGCACAGGTTCCTATATCTAACACCACAGTCAAGATAATGAATACAATGAATGAAGTTCTTATGGATAAGTGGAAAAACAAAAGAATAAAAGAATAAAAAAAGATACTGAATAATTTCAACACCACAGTGGTCCTTCCTACTGCCCTTTTATGACCACACCTCCTCTCTCCTGCCTACCACCTCCTTCCCCTTTCCTCCCCACACCATCTGTCTTCCATTTCTAATATTTTTTTGTTTTTAAAATGTTATATGATGCAGTCATACACTATGTAACCTTAAGGATTGGCTGTTTTTGACTCAGCTTATATCCTTGGAGAGTCATTGAAATTGAATCTATCAGTACTTTTCTTCTTTCTCTTGCTGAGCAGGAGGCCATGATATGTCAATACAACAATTTATTTAAGCATTCTCCTCTTGCAGGTGATGGGATGATTCTAAGTTTTGACTACTATAAATAAAGCTGCTATAAACATTCATGTACAAGTTTTTGTGTGAACATAAGTTTTTATTTCCCTGGAATAAATTCCCAGGAGTGCAGTTGCTGGGTCCTATGAAAATAGGATGCTTAGTTTTATAAGAAACTGCCCAGCTGTTTTCCAGAGGGGCTGTGTCACTTTCGTTCCCACCAACAATGTATTAGTGATCCAGTTTTTCTCTGCATCCTTGTCAGCATTTAGTGTTGTCACTATTTTTATTTTAGGCATTCTTACAGGTGTGTAGAGATGTCATTGTCACTTTAATTTGTATTTTCTTTTCATGTTGAACATCTTTTTCACATGCTTAATTGTCATTTGTATATCTTCTTCTGTGAGAATCTGTTCGGTTTTTTTGCCCATTTTTTTAAATTGGATTTTTTTAACTGTTGAGTTTTGAGTGTAGTTTCGTTGATACTAGTCTTTCGTTCATTTGTTGTGTGTTTTCAGTAGCCAGTTTCTACAACTATCACAATCCTAGAAGCAGAAGGAGTTGTGTTCTATTGTCTGATATGTGGATTGCAAATATTTTCTCCCAGATTGAAGCATGTCTTTTATTGGGCCTCACAGAACAAAAGGTTCTAATTTTGATGTACCTGCGTAATTGAGAGATACTGTAGTAATGAATGAAATGCACAATCTGAATACACCTCACATTAAGTTATCTCAAAACTATCAGTTGTGGGGATTACCAAAGAGATAGTTGCAAATTTTAGACTAGGATTTTAGCCTTAAAAGGAAATACAAGAACTTGTAGTACTAAAGAAATAGCTAGTTTTTATTGAGCGCTTTCTATGTGCTAGACACTCTTATATTATTATTACAATTTCCTAATGGTGAAATGAGGGTATAGCAAGGTGGAGGCTGACTAGTCCTTTGTAGATGAACCCAGAAATGAATAGACAAGCTGACTGAAAGATGGTACCTTATATTTATATTTACCTCAGAGAGAAGCCAGGGATGAAGCACAAAGAGTGCTCAGGTTTCCTCAGCCTATTTATTCCTGCACTTAAAAATCTGAGCATTCTTAAGAGATATTTTTTGAGATAGCCTGATAACGAATAGGCAATTAACTCCACTCTACTTCCTCATGGAACAACCATGCTCCTTTGGAGCTAAAAATTCAGTGTTTCAGAAACAGTTTTGCCTCCCAGAAAAATCATGCCTCTTCTGGTGAACTCTGCAAAGATCCATTTTGGAGTATCTAGAATATTATAATTCTTCCACAGGTATAGTGCGGGATGCAATTTTATGATTTTTCTTCACCTACTGTGTATTTTCAATAGTCCGTTTCTACAACTATCACAATCCTAGATGCAGAAGGAGTTGTATTCTATTGTCTGAAGATAATTCTACAAGGAGAAAATTTAGAAAATGTCAATTTTTTTTATACATGTCTAGAGGCTTTAAAGGTTATTTATGTTTTAATATCCATAGTATGCCTTCTTTCCCATCTATATCTTTAGTGTTCCTCTGTCTCCAAAGAGATCGCCTCATAATACACTTCCCAGCAATACTTAAAAGGCCTCATTAAACTTATTATATATTCAAATTTGAAGGTTTATAAAAAATATACAGTTTTTAAAAGGAATTTCTTAATGTTTATATTCTAAAATCATCTGAAGCGTTTTTTTTTTAAAATACTGATTCCTGGGACCAACTCAAACCAATTAACTTAGAATTTCTGGGAGTGAAGCCCAGGAAACAGTATTTTTAATAGTTTTCCAGATAATTGTAATGCATAGCCAGGGATGAAAAATTTGAAATGAAATTTGGTGTCAGAAAAATATTAGGAAATTACCATGTCTAGAAAGCATTAACTTTAAAAATTCCTTTTTTTCTATATATTTGCATTTTTGCTTTAATTCCATATTGTATAGTACATTGATTTAATTTTGAGTCATTTAAAAAAGAAGTGAGACACATAAGGTGAACTTCCCAGGATTTTTTTAATCTTTAAAAAATTTTTAAAAGATTTTATTCATTTATTTGAGAGAGAAAGAGAGCACACAGAGGGACAGACAGAGAGGGAGAAGCAGACTCCCCACTGAGCAGAGAGCCAGACATGGTGCTCCATCCCATGCCATTGAGATCAGGACCTGAGCTAAAGGCAGATGCTTAACTTACTGGGCCACTCGGGTATCCCTGAACTTCCCAATCTTAATTGGGACAAAATTTAAAACTCAATGGACTTAATTTTTTTTAGTAATATATGAAAATACAGTTAGACTATTTTTTTCTAAAAAATATTACATAGTTTTTTATATCAATGTATTTCTAGTATGAGAGCAATTACATAATTTTGGCAAATTACATTGTCTCAATTAAAAAATGCACTGGGCTACTTAAATCAAAATGTTAAAATAATACATTAAGGGAAATCTTTGGCTTAAAATAAAAAAGGTCAGAATGAAAGCATATGAATTAACTCTGCATTTTTACAATAATAGAAAAGATAGGTGAAAATGTAGATTTTTCTCTTCATAAAGGCTTTTAAATTTAAATGATGACATTTCTTCCTTTGATATACCTGTTACATTATTGAATCTAGGTTTCCTCTTTTGATTACCAAATCCAGATGATATTAAAAATAAACATGTCTTATAGAAACAAGTCTATATTAATAGTGGTATATTCTGTAGAAAGATCCAACAGTCCTTTTGAAGATGTTTTAATCTCAATCACCCTCACCCATTCTGAGGACCTTTTAGTACAAACATAATCATATCTCTTTGCATAGGTTTTAGGACACTTTATAAACATGCTTGTATTTGATCTGTTTTCTCATGGCTATTGATTTAGCATTCTAAAATCACTGAGTAGTTTCAACTGCATCAGTTTATTGCTTAGTGACTCATCTTTTGAAATAGTGCAATAGAGACTCGATTCAGAAATTATTCCAATAAATGGACACCATTAATTCTTCAATGTTATTAAGACCTAAGTGTATGAGAATAACGAAATAAAAAATCTTATGCTGTGAAAACATTTACATTAAAGGCTTTAAAAATATGTACTTCTAAACATGCATATATCTGTGAATTTAAAACATATCACCAGTTTCTTGAATTCATAATAGGATTTTTAAAACATTTCAATTCCGGGCACCTGTGTGGCTCAGTCAGTTAAGCATCTGTCTTTGGCTCCAGTCATGATCTCAGGGTTTTGGGATGGAGCCCCACATTAGACTCTCTGCTCAGTGGGGAGTCTGTTTCTCCCTCTCCCTCTCCCCCGGCTCATGTTCTCTCTCTCTCAAATAAATAAATAAAATCTTAAAAAAAATTTTAATTCTATTTTATAAACCCATGAATAAATATGCTCAAGAACGTTCAGAGATTAAGCTAATACATTTAACAGAAGAGAAGATACCCATAGGTAGCTAAGTGACTTATCACAAGAATATGTAGGCTAATATAGGGACTTGTTATTTTTTTTCTTGTGAATCTTAAAATGATTAGTCCTAAACTATTCCATCCTAATATTGATGCAAAAACCTAAGCCAGGCCAAGTAGACCTATTGAATCATTGCCCTTCTCTTTTGTCATAGCTTCTGGGTATAGATAGTGTATTAAAAAATTATGTTGTGGAGATAATTCAACTTTAGTAGGGAGAACTCCTTGAAGACAACTTACAATTTTCACAAGGGAATTAAATAACCCATTCATGCATTCAGTGTTTATAAATTTTCTTCTCTTCTCTAGGCATTAAGTTCGGTACTGAAGATCAAAGCTCACTGCCACCCTGCTTCTTTTCTTTAGGCACTCATAGTCCATGAACAAAAATGTTGAGTAGTAAACTCTGGGCAACTCTGACCCCAACACAGTAACTTCCCTGCTCTGTATGACTGCTTTACACAGCCAGTGTTAGAGTCCAGAAATCCAGGGTGTTAGGTGGATGAGAAAGTTCTGACACTGTGGGTTAATCTGGAGTTGGGCACATTTGGTATTAACGCACCTTTTCCTTCAAAAAAAGGGGTTGAGGAAACTTAGACAAATTTAATCCCTTAAGAAAGGCCGACTAGAATATTGATTTTAAAAATGAAGGTGAAGAAAAATAATAGATTAGTCGATTGAAGCCAGGAGTGAAGTTAGTGGTGTAAATGCAATTCCTTTACAATTTCTGCAGATGGGTCACAAATATGACTCTTTAGGTTCTTTGCAGCCAAAGCAAAGAGAGAAATATGATCAGTTACGATTTTATATTTTCTACTATAGCTTTTTCTGGCACTGACCCCTGAAAGAAATTTCTCCCATGGGTCCTTGTATAAAGAGGTCACTATGTGATATATTATTTCAGACACTATATCCTGGGAAGTGTAACAGTGGTTTTCCTATGGCTACTTTTTATAGCATCCTTCATTTAAATCAAAGGCACAATGTCAGAGCTCAATTCACCAACAGATTAAGTGAGGGACAAAAATCCAGCAATCTAAAAATGCAGGTAGCTCTCTGATGGTTTGGCTTGATTGAGAGATGAAATTTGGAATATCTAGAGGGATAGATAACTGCTTAGAAGGAATTCTTCATAAATGTATTAATTCACTTCTTGATGAAGATTTGACTACAAAATGTTTGGCATATATTTTGTACCATAAATCTCTAGTAAGATATTCTTCATTGCTGATTAAAGATAGAATTATATGATTTAGATAGCCAACTAAGCGGAAGGGTAAGTAGACCACATCTGAACAATAAGTGGTCTAAACCAAGATTTTTACCAGAAAAAATGCACGGAGGTGACTCAGGAAGTACCTACAGAATAACTGAACTTTCTCTGATAAAAAAATTGAATAATGGATGACCTTCAACCTGAAAATATTACACCAAAGAATATGAATGTGATAGTTTTTATTTGATTATTCTCTTAAAGCTAATCACTCACAGTAGTCATAAAAAAAAAAATCTAAAAACTTTATCCCTGAAATGTCTAATTTTATTTATTAGGTTTGTTCTGTACCTTTCAGACTTGGATTAGTAAAACATACCAATAAATCAATAAATAGCTGATATATTGTATAGACTTGTAGTATTATTTCTACTTGATTAAAACTGTTCTGATAAATTAATTCTACTCCCTGGATTGGGACTATCTGTAGCTGTAAATATTTGGACTATATTTAACTCTTTCTCAATGCACTGGAACTCATGTGATTCTCTCCAAGTGTCTCCTTTCTTCCTTTTTTTTTTTAAATTTGTGTTAGTTTTTTGTTTGTTTGTTTGTTTTTTAAATAGGGAAGGGATTTTTTCTTTTTTGTGTGTGTGTGTGTGGTTTGCTTCCTTCATTCTCGGAGGAAGATTCCAGAACCAATTTATTGTACTGTATGCCTGAGTATATGTCCACATTGCTTTTCCACAAGTAGTTGTGGGTCATAGAAGACCAACATGGAACCACAGAGTTATTGTTATAACGTGAACCCTGAGCCTACTGAACATGCCAGTAATTGAGTAGATGTGTACTAAGAATCCTCGGCAATCAAAATATACATATCTTGAGACCTTTGAAAACCACAAATACCACTATAACATACGAAATTGTCCATAAAATGCAATAAAGCTAACCTGCAGTGATATACTGTGACGTGGGGATAATGATCTTAAGCCTTTGGCTTGGTTCCCTTACTAGATAGTTAGTTTTTCACCCCATGACAGATCCTAAAAAAGCCCAACTCAATTCCATGCTTCAGTGACATTACAGTTTTTTTGAAATTCTACTTTTGTATTTCCTTGAAAATCATTGAAACCAATAACTTGAATCTATAACTGCCTAAAGTAAATTTTACTGAAAGTAGGGGGAAATTAAAAATTTCATCAATGATATTAGTTTCCCAAAAAAGTATTGTGCATTAAAAGTTTCTGAGGCAGAGCAGTATAATGAAGAGGGCAGGCAGTCAATTTGGAAATCGAAACTTTGTTAATATTTCTGTAAGGTCCACTTGCTAGCTATGGGCTCAAAAAGATTTCTTCACTATTCTAAATATTATTTTTCTTATTCATGAAATGAGACAGTCATTGCTCTCAGTGTCACAGATTGTTCTGATAATCAACAGAGATAATGCTTAAGTGCCTATAGAAGTATATTGTTCCACAGATAGTTAACACAGTATATTTCCCTCTTAGCCAGATCTTATTTTTAAAGACAAAAATCTAAGCTTGCAACTTATTTTTTTCCCCTCAAATCTAGTGCTAGGTGAACATTACTATTTAAGTGGCTACTGTTATGTTTAAGTTGTATAATTTAATTACAGGTCTATCGATAGACTATGTGGAAAACAAGCTTTATTGGATCAGTTCGGGAAATGGAACCATAAATAGATGCAACCTGGATGGTGGTAATTTAGAAGTAATAGAGTCAATGAAAGAAGAATTAACAAAAGCTACAGCCCTAACCATCATGGGTAAGTGTAATGGTTCTATAGCTAGGATGCTATGTATTGATTGGGGGTTGATTAATTATGACCTGTTAAAAGCTTAGAAAAGTTACTGCTCCATTAATACCAGAAGCACATTCAAATTATACATCTCTATGAGAGTTGGTTTTTTTTCCCTTTTTTTTTCTTATTTAACCTTAGCAAACAGACTTGTAAGATTATCCAGATCAGAGACTTTGTACAGTTTGCAATGCAAACTTTACCATTACTGATTCTTGGCTGTGACTGGTATTATTTTACTATTATTTTCTTTGTTCTACTGCAGTGTTCTAAAGTGTAAGGGCCTTGTTTATTTGTCACATTAAAGTCAAATCTGGCTTATCTCTGCTTATAAAGGGCAGCTTGATCCACACAGATAATTCAAAAAACAAGGCCACAGGACCCATTGACCAAGAAATGAAATTATTCTCCCACAAATAATTCTTTCTTATTTTTAGGGATGAGTAGTCGTACTGATTTGAGCCTCATTTCCATTCTTTTTGGTTCAGTCTATGGGGAAAAAAAAGATGCTAGATGAATGAGACAATCAAGAAGCTAACAGGGGGGTATGGAAAAAATAATCATCCTCTGTATTGATATTAGAAGTTGATTTTTGAAATATGAATTTTTATACAAAATAGTTTGAGTTTTAGAAAAGATGTTAAGAGGAGATACCATAAAGAAGCGCTTTTTGGTGAGGATGGCTCTGCCTTTACTTATTGAATGGCTGACTCTAAACTGATATTCATGGTAGGTCAGCAGTATGAGGATTAGATCTTCCACATAGAATCTCAGTAGTTATGTTTGGTTATGGGAAATCAGAAAACTGATTTCATATTTGCAATTCTAAATATGAGGTATTCTGGATAGCATTTGGTATGAGTGTATGTATATGTGTGTGTGTGTGTGTGTGTGTGTGTATGTACTATATATATATAATTATATGTATATATATAAGTACTACATATATATATAACTATATATACTATTTATGAAAAGCCAATGTGAATATATTTTTAAACATTTATATAGGTAATTAAGTCTTTTAAATTAATATTCTACCATCTTCACCTCATCATTTCTCAAATTGAATGTTAATTATTTTTGGTTTTGTTTTCACTAGTGACTATTGATTAGTATATAAAGTTTAAAAGTAAATAGTTGTTAATTGAGAAAGATATGAAAATTTATTCTCTACTAAAAGAAGTGTTTTAATCACCTTTTATTTCAATTAGACTTAAAATATCTGAATAAAAGTGAATAAGGTTTAGATATTGGAAATTATTATTTAAAACAGGATGAGTTTGGGATATAAAAAAAATTAAAATTAAGTTCAGTTCAACATGTATTTAGAATCTTTTAAGTATAGACAGTGCACTTATCTCTGAAGTACAAACATAAACATGGACACTATTCTCAAGCAAAACAAAACAGAACATACATTTCTGTGAGGGAGAGAGAAAATAAGATTGTTTTAACCAATCGTCAATCACAAAGAATATCTCAGTTTCAATAGCCGAGAAATACAGAAAATAAATATATTTGCCTTAATAAAGTTGTGAGAAACACATGGAAATGTACGGCAATACACTTTTGAAAATGTAAAGTTTTTTACAAACGTCAAAAGTAGAGACTGGAGTCACTTAATTTGGTCTTTAAGACACTGGAATTTTACCTCATTGGGCATTTGCAGATCCCTGACATAGTGTGACACGGACGTTTAGTAACTTTCTTTTGCTGTAGTTTTATTCCTAAATGGCTGTCTTTCTGCTATTATTGTCACCTTTTTTTTTCTAATTGTTTCTTAGAACTAGTGTAATTTTTTTAAAGTTTTTCTCCGGAGGAAGAATTTAAACTTGTAAAAAAAAAAATCTTATTTTTAATAATGTCCCAAGTTTCTTTCTAGCCTTTGGACAATTCCTATATTGTTTGTAGAATATGATGTTGCCATTCTTTTCATTGTGTGTTTTCAGAAGTTACACACACACACACACACACACACACAACAGGACTATATCTGACAAGTAGGTTAAAAAAAAAAGCATAAATTTATTTATAATTTTCTTTTAAGGCAATAAGGAAAATAAGGTTATTTTATATTACTCAGCTTTGCCAAATTAACAAGAAAATTTTGTATTATGTATATTTGTACATATTTTAAATCACCTGAGTAAAAATAGCAGAGTTTAAAGTCTGCAACAATCCCCAAATCACCACCCACATTATGTTTTCAAAAATTGAATTCCAATATACCTTATGAAATCAACCTAAACTAGCAAATAATATAGCCGAGGAATACAATAAATTAGAGGGAAAAATGTTAAAATACGGTATAACATTTCAAAGAACATCTTTGACTTTTTAATGAATATATATATATACACACACACACATATGTATACTATAAAAATCATTTCCTCATGGAATAATGGAAAGCTTTATAAAGGTTTATTTCTGCTAACATGATTGCTACCCACCCTGCTGTTAGTAGAAAATGAATACTAAACTTGCAGAACTCAATGCTGTAAACAAGGTCTCAAAAATAGAGCAGTTGTTCCTTGTAGCTAAATAAAATAAAGTCAGTTTTATTCCCTGATAAAATCAAAGAGTGAAAATTTGGAGGAAATCATAATCCCTATATTGTGTCAGCTCTGTGAAACTGATACGACATCAGCACCACATGGTAACCCAACTTTGCATACATTAAAATTATTTTAACAAGTGCGTGGCCACGTATGTATACCCCTCCCTGCCACCATAATTTGATCAAACCTGAAAGATAAAAATAAATATAATAAAACCTATTAATGCCTCTGTTGTCAACAATGCATTCAGTGGATATATCAAAATATATCTTTAGTTTGGAGGTTCAAAACTTAAAGGAGAGTACCTTAGAGAAGCAACAGAGCAAACTTTATTTTACAAAGTTTCCTAGCTTGGCTCTGAACATGCTCTGTTGCTCAAATTCCTCCTTCTTTGAGAACCTCTCCTTTTTCTTTGGGGATGGAATAAAGGGTGATGACCTGTTTCCTGCTGAGGCTAAGTATTATAGTCATATAAAAAAGGCAATATAAAAGTAAAACAGAACTTTACAACTTACTATCCAGGGGATTACTGATGATTATAGCTACAAATGTTTAAGGAGCCATTTGCTCAGTAATACTGAAATTACACATCTAGAAAGCAAGGAAATAATTGTGCTATGAAAGCTACCAGTTACATACCAGTGTATGCCAGCTCCTCAAGACATCCTACCTAGGCAATGATAACTAACTGAAAGTTTTTGTGTCTCTAAAATTTAGAAGTAGTTTTCCTAAAATCAAATGAAAATTCTCTTTAGACACTTCTTATCATTTTTTCAAACCTCAAAGATGATAAATTATAATGATTTAGAGTTCCTAGTTTTATTTGGAAAAATATATACAAAAGAAACTGAAAAGAACTTAGAAATACTAAGATCAGGAAAAGTAGAAGGTTAATAAAGCAATGATTTGATGATTTAACCAAGTTCAAGACCCCAAGATCAAAATTGCTATATCCAAATTTCACACTTTGGCACTTCTTACAAGAAGTAGTGCTTAACTTCTGTCCCCTTGAGTATGAGCTAGACTTAGTGACTCATTTCTCATGAATAAAATAAGACAGATGTGATGGTGTGTGACTTTAGAGATAAGATCATAAAAGGCGTGAGCCTTCCTCCTTGTCCTCTCTTTCTTGGATGGCTGACTCAGGGCAAAGCAAGCTGACATGTCATGAGGCCATCCACATAGATCAGTGGAAAAGTCCACACAGCAAGGAACTGGGACCTTTGGCCAGAAGCCATGTGAGTCAGTCATCTTGAAAGTAGAACCTCCATCTCAGTTAAAATTTCAGATGAGCAGAGAAAGTCAATTATCATATGGTCTCACTTATTTGTGGAACATAAGGAGTAGCATGGAGGACATTAGGAGAAGGAAGGGGAAAATGAAGGGGGGAGACAAACCATGAGAAAATATGGACTCTGAGAAACAAACTGAAGGTTCTAGAAGGGAGGGGGTGGGAGGATGGGTTAGCCTGGTGATGGGTATTAAGGAGGGCACGTACTGCATGGAGCACTGGGTGTTATATGCAAACAATGAATCATGGAACACTACATCGAAAACTAATGATGTAATGTATGGTGAATAACATAACATTAAAAAAAAAAAAATTTCAGATGATGACAGTCTAAGCCAATGCATTATAGCAATCTCAAGAGAGAGCCCAAACCAGAACCACCCATATACCTGCTCCCAAACTCCTGACCCACAGAAACTATGAGACACAACAAATGTTTATTGTTTTAAGATACTGAGTTTCGAGGGTATTTATTAAAACAGCAAAAAGGTAAGTAATTTATGTGTCATTCCATCTACAGAACTCATTCATTTATAAACAGAATTACAAAATCAAATTCTTATTTAATAGAATCAGAATAATAGTGAATAGTAAATTGTGTCAGGTATAATAAAACCCAATCATTCCAACATGATGGTCGGTGGAAATTGAGTCTAGGCTTCAATATCCAGACTCACATGGGAATGGCAAGAAGTATGATAAAACTGGAGAAAGCTAATGCCTCACCTCTCAGATCCACTTATTTTTGCCATAAAGAACATTAAACAGTTGTGTCAGATCTTTCATTTTGCAAGAGAGGCAAGAAATCCAGTTAAAACAAAAAAATTCATAATTTTTAAATGTTAGCAAGTAGTCATATTTAAAAAAATGCAGGCAAACATGCTGTAGAGGCTAACCCTGAAAATTAACACGATATAAACCAAGCAAACTAACAAAACCACCATCGCAAAAACCACGGATGGGTGTACTTGATTCAGCCCAGAGAACAGTAGTTAGTTCTTACCTCTGGTTTAATCATCATCATTTATACTGGTGGCTTTGAATTATTGAGAGAAGGGGATGGAGTTAAGGCAGCTAATGCCCAACTATACCAGTAGAGGAGACTAGGTAAAATCAATCAATCAATCAATCAATCAGTCAATCAATCACCTGGTAGAGCTGGCATACCTTACAGAGGAGAAGGGGTCTCTCTCCTACAGGACAGGACATATGATTTTCCACCAAGCTTTTGTGGTCTTGTTTGACCAGACCTTGCATTCTGCCTGAGGTATATAGAGATGAAGGAAGTATGAATGTGAGGTCCACATCTTATTTCAGTTCAACTGAAACTGGCCTATAACTTTAAACATCAAATTCTTCCCCATTAAAAAAAAAAAAAAAAAAAAAAAGATGATCTTATCAATTGTCTTTCTCAAACTATCAGAGCCAGCAAAAACAATAGTTTCTGCTTTCAAATACAATAGCTGGTAGCTCTAAAATTGTATCTACTAATTATTTGTCTTAGATATTTTTCTCGGTATTTAGCCACTCTTTTTACGGGAATTTTCTTTTATAAATAATATACTTCAGTTTCATGAAATAACGATATTCTAGAACGTTTTCTTACATGATTTTTAAGTTGTTTGTGCTATAAAATAGGGTACAGTCAGCTATGCTATATTTCACTATTGATTACCTAGATACAGAGCTTTTTTGTTTTTGTTCAGCTTTCCTCATAACTTTTGGCATTTTCCTGACCATTAATGCCTGCAGGAGACAGAGAGGTAAACTTAAGTTAATCAAGTTGCCGTTCAATTTTAAGTGTCTTTGTGAAAAGGAGGAAGAGGCTGAAACTATTGACTAATATTAGGGCTTGTGAGTTATTTATGGATTATATTTAACATAGTATTCCTTTTCACTGTCAGCATATGTAGTTTGAAAGCAGAGTGTATATATTGTGTTCACACTGAAGAGAGAGTTAGAAAAATCAATTAATGGTCCTGAGAGGAAAGACACAAATTAAACAGATGAACTAGCTGAAACAGACTTATTGGTGTTTGAAGAAAATTAAGATGGAATTCAGGAAATAGTAGGATGGTGACTTACCTGTATTTTATATTTTTTGGGTGGGGCAGGGAGGATCTGGGGCAAATGGACCATAGATTTAAAATAGAAGTGAAGGTATGGGAATTACTTAAACAAACTTGAAGAAATCTGTGTGTCTATACAGAAAATCCTTGGCACTTGTGGATTTAATGGTCAACATCTTCTTTAATCACAGGCTGATCTTGATATAGTCCATTAAAATGTGTCATGTAGTAATTTGTCAAGCTTTTCTAGGGCAAGAATTTGAGTTCTGGGCACTACAGGGGGTATAAGCTTGAATTTAAAATTTCACCCCACACTCACAACTTGAGAGCTATTTATTCATTGTTGTTTGTTACTCCACTGAATATGCAGTTAGTCTCATTGAGATTCAATTGTGTATCTAATTTTTGTTTTGTTTTCTGGTGCTATATGACCTTTGGAAATTGTCTTTATGATGGTATTTACAGATAAGAATTCCAAAGTTAACATGACATGTTCTTCTTGAATGTTGTCTGAGAGAAAGAACTTCCTCTGCCCTTTGGTCCTTCTAGCTGGACTTAGAATCAAATTGACATGAGACAGATTAACAGGAGAAAATCAAATTTAATAGGTGTCCATACGAGGAATTACACACGTGAAATTCCAAAGACAGTGAATCAACATGGAGCTTATACAAGCTCAGGAGAAGGCTAGGGGCCTAAGGATACAAAGGGGAGAAAGCTCATTAGCAAGAAGGAGAAAGGAGATCTTTAGAAAAACCAAGTTGCTGTTACTGCAGATGTTTTTTAGGTAAAGGGGGGGTCTCTGTTAACAGTTCTCTTCCTGTTACAGGCTCTCCTATCCAATGTAAGTTTGGCAGTTGTGTAGGAGGCAAAGAGCTTTTCCTGCATTTGTTGGGTTTGATTGCTTTTAACTCAAAATAATCTTTATGCCCAAGTGGCCCATCTTAGGTCAGCCTTCTCTGGGCCTCTACAATGTCAGTGTTTATATACAAAATGGCTTAGTACTCCTACTTATATAAAAAAATGGCTAAGTAGAGAGACAACAAAAATTGTGAATAAAAATAATGTTCACTTGTGAAACTATGCTAATCAGAGTTCATATGAATCTATTCTAGTAGTGAGGCAAAATTATTCTATTTTGACTTTTAGTTGAGAATTCAGTAGATGTTTACAGCATAGAATCGCTTAGATTATTTGTCTTAGAATAGGTTTGTACTTTTTATAAATATCTAAGTAGCTATGTCCAATACCCATCTAATCTTAGAATCAGTTGCAAAAGTTGGCTAACCTTCTCTTTAAAATAAAAGAAAGATTGAGTCACAGGTAAAGGTAAAAAAAAAATCTTTAATTATGCATTTTCTATGAATACTTAAACTCTCTCAGCTGATTTTTTTCTGTTCTCAATCACAGTTTAAATATATCATACTATTGATCTGTTTCAAGTAGCAATTTGCCAGAATAGGCTTAATATGTAAATATTAGAAGGATATTGAATTTGGGCTACTGTTAGGATCAATAAAGGAGGAGAATAAGGCATGTTTCATGTGCATTTTCAGTCTCCTATCAAAAACAAACTCTGCCCTTTAATGAGTAGAAAGTTGGCTTTTCACTTCTCTTGATTTGGTTATGCACACATTTGTTCTAAGTCAGTGTTAACAAAATAAATGAATCATTTGCTCTTTAGGGAGCCCTTGGAAGGTTTAACAAATATAATTCCTAAGGACATTTGATTATACTTTTCATAGACTCACTTCACAGATTTGAGGTTGTCATAATAGCTGCTATGAAGATTCCTAGCATATGGATAGTTTGTCATGGGAAAGTCAAGGCTGACAGATTAAAATGCTTCCAGAACCATCTGAGTATCAGAGAAGGTCACATTTATTTCCTTAAGAATGAATGCAGTGTTAATATTGTTGGGGATTAGATGTTTCCAATGTTCCCAGGAGAATTTCTACAACAAAGCAGTTACAATTGTCTGTCTCTCTGCTGACTGAAAGAAATGCTAAGCTAATGGCAAAAAATTAGTCTTTACCTACACTAACACTTACACTTTCTTGACTGATTTCTCAGTTTTTTTAAAATATGTATCTTTGTTCTTTTCAGCAAAATATTACTTGGTGTAATGACTGATGTTAGGGTTTATTAAAAATAAAGCATATCTAGCACTCAGTTTGTACTTGTCAGGAATTTCCTCAGATAGATAATATGCCTTATAAATAATGATAAGAATGTGAAAAAAATATATACAATAAACAACCCAGTAAAATTGGCATGCAGAAATCATCAAAAGTCTTTTTTTTTTTCTTTACCTCCTGAGATAATTATGTCAGGTTGTCATGGCATCTAAGGGATATTATAAATGATGGCAAGGGACAGGCTGTGAGTGTGGTGCATTTAGTCTTGCTACAATCCTTAGACTGAACATTCACAGATTCAAAATAAAATTTAGTCTAGAAGGATACTATATGCTGTCTTCTTATGACAAGGCGATGGGTCTGATAACTTACAAGTTCTTAACTTTAATAATCCACCTTAAGGAGTCATTTCCTATTTTGTACAATGCAAGTCTACGTGTTGTCAAATGCAGGGTTTTGTTTGTTTGTTTTGTTTTTCAATCAAAGCTTGCTAAATATTTATCTCCCTCTGCATGTGAAAAAGGCTGAAACTTAGTTTCAATTAAGTCCATACTTCTTGTGGAATTTTCCCCTCCCTTCCTTTTCTTCTTTCTTTTAATCCTCTATCTGTGTCTTTCTCTGTCCCTTGGATTGACAGTCTTCTTTTACAATTGATAGCTCTGCCCATTTATTTGTTTTGTTGTTTGTTTGGTCTGTTAGTTTTTCTTTCACAGTCTAGCTAGATTCTTAACAACTGTTTGTTTGGGCTACTGAATGGGCCCCTTAACCTTTTTTCACTCTCTGAATCTCCAGTCTCCAAACTATCAAGACCTGCTATGTTCAGACCAGCTGTGGCACCCTCTACTTAGACATAACATTTCAGGGGCTGAAAAGCACTCACAACTTAATTCCTTTTCATTCACCAAAAGGTGTTTGTCAGGGCATTATTAGTTTCACCTTATGGAAAAAGGAACCTAGAGTCAGTAAGATGTGTTAAAACCCAAAGCAGTATTAGTCCCATCTTATAAAAAAAGAAAGTTAGCGTCAATGAGATTTGTGAACATTCACTCCTCTGGGACTCACCTGAGATCCTGACTCAAGTTAAGTTCTGTTTCCACTATCAGGAAGAACATTCCTAGCCATAACTTGATTTTTCATGTGATCCACCTCTACCCCTATTTCCCATAGGTCAGGTGTGATACATCCAAGCAAACTTCCCCTGTATCTGATTATGCCCTACTTATTTCTGTTTGTCTTGCTATTTCTTGTTCCTTGACTACATTCCATATTTATCAGCTACCCTAATGAAATGCCACCCTTCAAGGCCTATTCAACTTTGCCTCAGTGTAATTTAAATCTTTCTCTCCTCTGGACCCCTTTGTATTTTCCTAATGTAGTGGAATATTTTTTGTCTTTTCTAATGTGTGAATCTGTCTCACTTCTCCATAATTTGGGACATTTTATTCATATATGCATCATTCATGACACACAGTAAGATGCTTTACACTGAGTACCTTTCAATAAGTAGTAATAGAATGTATGAATAAATAAAACAATGACCATCTACATGCAAAAACATCTGCCACAGCAATCAAAATGTATTTTCAAAGCATGTGTGTTTATGCAGAATGATCACAACCATAGATTTAATGTAGAATTTAAATATGTATTGAAATAAACTTTAAAAGAAAATATTTTATAATATAATGATTTAAATTGAAAAGGGAAAAATGAGTAACAAGACAAACGTATAAAATATAGTCAGTTATTTCTGGCATTTATTGTATATACATATGCACATAGAAATGCAAGAAAAGAAGGGTTATGTTGGGTCGTGTTTGTTCTCAAAGAAACTAAACAGCTTAATGGAAGAAGAAAATAAAATACTTATAAACACGCACAAATAAAAGACTTCCAAAATGAAACAAAAACTTGAGTGTTTGGAATGGTTTAGGCTCTTAAGGATAGCCTCTCACAGCTGGGCCTAACAGCACTATTCTCTTTAATAATAATAATTGACAGTCTAAATAAATAAAGCATTCTGGTATTTAGGTTACAAATCTTACCTCAAGTAATTCTCACAGCAATCTCCTCAGACAGGTATCATTAACACTGCTTATTCCAGAGGTCCCAGCAGAAGCCCAGCCAGCCTAAATTAATCACTCAGGGTTACATATAGTGTAGCAAGCTTTCTTCTAGTCCATGATTCTTAGACTTTAAAGCCTGTGTTTCTTCTAGGAATTTCTTCTAGACATAGTTACACTAAGATGTATGCGCACTGAAATGTATGCAAGAACATACTTTGAAGTTGTACTTGTGATTAGAAAAGTCAAGGGAAAATACCTGTATATCTATTATAAATGACTAGCCAAATGAATCATGAAATATCTGTACAGTGAAATACAATGCAGCTATTAAATATGAGATAAATCTATATGTTGGTTTGAACTATTAGCCAAAATATATTGTTAATTAAAAATAGGTAGGTTCAAAAAGTCTGTAGAGACTGCTCCAGTTTTTATCACATGTATGCATTTCTTTAGTTAAAAACACAAATTTAGATATATTTTTAAATCGTATTTTTATCCATTATGCTGCCCTGTTTATCTCAATAACTACTATTTACAGAGCACCTACTCTCTAAATGTACACGTATTAGGGCTAATAGACACAGTAACCATGCAGAAAGAATGTACTGTGACTGCAGTGTTACTCCTGGAAACAATGTGCATTGTCCAAGGTTTAAGCTGGGACTTGAACATAATTCTAACTCCAAAGTTAGAGCTCTTCTCATTACCCAAGTTATTCTCAACCCAAGGCAATTTTGTCCATCGGGCAACATTTGGAAATGTCTGAAGACATTTTAGATGTCCATCGGGCAATATTTGGAAATGTCTGAAGACTGCTGGGTGGAGAGGTCACTGGTCTCCTTCTAGTGGGTATAACACAGTGATACTGGTACACATCTTAAATGGCACAGTGGAGTCTTCCCTAACAAGGAACTCTGGCTCAAAATGCCAGTAGTGCTGAGGTTGAGAAACCTAGATCAAAAAGATTCCTTCTGTTTTCTTTCTTTTAAATGTAACTTGTTGAAAAAGAGTCTGTGTCTTTTGTGTCTTTTATGTTTATATGTATCTTAGTCTTATATATTTTGTATGATAATGCAGATAGCAATTTATTTGTCCCAATTTCGATTCGTTTACTCATTCAACAATTTAGCAAGTGACTATCATGAGCCAGGCTCTAATTTAGGTGCTAGGAATACAACAGAGTTTACAGCAGGTAACAAATCCATCGTTAAGGGGCTGATACTCCCAGTGGGAGAAAACAAGTGTAAAAGCAAATACACAAGTGAAATAAAGTTTGTCAGGTGATGGAAGGTACTAATGGAGAAAATTCAGCCAAGCATAAGAATAAGGAATGTAGAGTTGAGTTGAGAGGAAGGAGCCAGAAAAATTACAATTTTAAGTAGAGAGGTCATGGCAATTTTCACTGGAAAATGGCAGTTGAGCAAAAATCTGAAGGAAGTGAGGGAGTGAGTCATTCAGGTATGTGGGGGAAGAACGTGTAAGGAAGAAAGAATAGGAAGTGGAAATTGATTATTTGAGCATTTTTTTGAACACCTATTACTTTTGGATGGAGAGTCTATTTTTTTTAATGCTATAAGCTTTGATTCATTTTCGCCCTCCATGAAACTTTTACTCTGCTTAGAAAATACTTGATATTTCATGTGCTGCCACTAGTCTACTAAAATAGAATACATAGTTAACTTATGCTTATAGTATGAGCTAGAAGTTGTAATCTACAATAACTTTACTTCTCTAAAGATTTTAGCTTTCATGTTTATGAAATTCTTAATGATGATGGAATTAGTTCTGCCCCATGACTTCTGCTTTATTTCCAATTTATTACATACAATGTTACTATTAATAATTATGTATTTTAATAAGAAAGAAGAGAGATTTCTAGTAAATTTGATTATTTCAAGCTGTTATGGTTAATGTTTATAGAAATTTAAAAAAAACAAAATCAATCATATGAAGAAAATAATTATAGTTATTTAGAACACTTAACTTTGAAGAACTCTTAGTTTGTTGCTTTAATTTCAATTGTTTTAAAATTAAAAGCTTTAATGATTTATATCTTTATGCAATTGTATTATGTCAGTTAAAAATATCTGGATTTAGAAAGAATATTAACTTATTTTTTAAAAAAATGACTTTTTTTGAGAAAATGATCTCTAGACACCAGATCATATATTTATAAAAGATTACTCAGTAGAAAGCATTCATGAAAGATGGAATATAATGCTTGAAAATGGTTCTTTTAATTAAGAGTCTTTAAAACAGTTCAGAAATATAACACCAGTTATTGAAAAAATGTTAATTCTCTTAGATATACTAATGACCATCAGTGCACTTATATTAGATATTTACGTGATTATTATTGTTGTGTTTATACTGGAATTGCGTGTGTTCTACTTAAAAATACAAGTAGTCAAAAGCTGAACAAACAACATATCACTTAAAAAGATTCAAAAGATATTCTATTTACTTAAAAATTGTGTTTACATCTACTTTTCAGCAAAAGATCCAGTGATTTAATTGGTACACTTACATTGCATCTCTATCTGTAATTTGATATCTAGAAACCAGTTTATTTTAAATGCACTATAATTATGCTATATATTTAAAGTAATTCTCCTTTCAAATCATACTTTTCAAAAAGGGATAAGATACTTTTTAGTGTACACCAACCAATGTCACTTAATGCAAAGAACTTCAAATATATCCACCTAAATTTTCTAAGCCATCAGTCTTCTAATTGCCATAACACTATTCATTAAAGTAACAGTAATATATGAAATATATCCAGGCAGTTTGCCAGCACTAAGCTAGTACATAGTTGTCTTCTCTAAGTACTTAAACTACCATTAATGAAAACTAATAGCCCATCAAAATTTACACTAAAAGTACTATGAGAAATCTCCAAAGGACTCTATGTGATCCTATTCCAGCAATTTTTGTCACCTTAAATTGCTGTGTTCCAATATGTTGCTGTTCTTAATGCTAATTACCTAACGGAATGGATAAATACTACAATTGTAAAGTACATCATGGTACTATTTTTGTAACCAGATTATAATTAGTGATCAGAGAATGGTCTCATTAACATAAATGGTATAATTAAATCATCTCAGCTTTACCATACTTAAAAGCATTAAATAGTGATTGTCTCCCCTTTATAAACTATTAAAGGTTAACTTTCTTGGAATCATTTTTTTCAGGAAAAATAAATTTACATTGTTCATGTTTATGGCATTAAAAAAAGAACAAATTTGGGGGCGCCTGGGTGGCTCAGTCGTTAAGCGTCTGCCTTCGGCTCAGGTCATGATCCTAGGGTCCTGGGATCAAGCCCCGCATCGGGCTCCCTGCTCCGCGGGAAGCCTGCTTCTCCCTCTCCCACTACCCCTGCTTGTGTTCCCTCTCTAGCTGTCTCTCTCTCTGTCAAATAAGTAAATAAAATCTTTTAAAAAAAAAAATTTGAAAATGCATATTTTCTTTGAGTAGAGACATAATTGTTTTATGTTGCCCCATGTCTCCTCTTTCATTTAAAAAGAAAAAAAAAAGGTGTGTAGAGTACAAAAAGACATGAGATGCTTTAGATTTATCATAGATTTTTGAGTTAATGTAATTATAACAATAATGTAATGAATCTTGAAAATGAATCAAGAGAACCAAAGAGGTCATTACACAAGTCTGCCAATATTCTGTAGGTATTATCCCATGTTGGAATGTAACAAATAACTTGGAATCATATTATGCTCCAGTGAATATTATTCACTTAAACTGAAGTTAAACAATCAAACTTGAGCCCTTTTTGCTATTTGGCGATTCTGTTCAACTCAAATTAGACTTAGATAGATGGCATTTAATCACAAAGGATTTTCTGGGGACATATATACCTAGATTTAGGTAAATAAAAAAAATGTACCTGGGCATCAATATGTTTAAATTTCTCTTTTTTTCCCCTTTCCATAATTAGCATCAGCACAATCTCATATAATTTGGAGAGACTATTAAGCATTACAAAGTTGAAATAAATGTCCTCATCAATTTAATTCTAATTAATACTGCTCCATATTTAAACATAACCATTCAAGAAATATCCTGTGTTGTATAGGAAAAAAAATTGAAAGAACATAAATCAGGTGCACCTTTTAAAAATATGATGCTTTTAGGCTTTTAAATTGTATGTAAAATTGTTCTATGTAGCTTATAATGTAGATGTATCAAAGATGGACAGTACTCAAAAGGCCAGTGATAAGATTATTTTGCCCTGAATTGACTCCAAATGAAATTAAGTGTGGGAGGATAAAAGACTATAATCTTAGAATAAGAATAAGAGCTTTGCCTAAAAGATGTGATGAGATTTAGAAGGACAGGTAGGTGACCCAGAAACATTTACAAGAGAACTCTTTAGTTTGTGCAATAGCAAATACAAAAATAATACATGTGTCATGGTAAGGATTACTACAAATACAATTTAGAAGAAAAACATTTTTCTTTTCTTTTTTTTTTTTTAAAGGATTATTTGACCTTGTCATCATCAAGATTGCATTTAATGGTGGCAAACATATTGAAGACCTCTTAAGCTGGAATATTTCTTGTATTTCTATGGATGGACAAAATACATAAAAGCTTTATAGTTATAGAATGTAGGCATAACATACACTGTCAGTAAAATTTCAAAATTATTTAACCATGTTCTATTATTTAAAAATTTATCTGAACAGGCCCCCTTGAAACATGTTTTTCTTTTTTTGAAATAGTTAATACACCTCCAAATCATTTCCATACAAATTACATCTAAGCATTCTTGTGTGTATAGCATGTGTGTGTGTGTGTGTGTGTGTGTGTGTGTGTGTTTCCTTATGATATTGTGCCATCCAAATTTGTTGTAGGGAATTCTGGTTGTAAGAAATCTAGTCAAAGCTGGAGATTACTTGGTGTAGAATGACAAAAATCACATCTCCAGATCATCTTTCTTCATAAAAATTTGTATCAATAAGTGACCATTTTTTTAAAAATCCCAAATATAAAGAGAAATGTATTATTTGCAAATTCAGAGTTACATTCCTTTTTCAGGAACATTATATTGTGATCTCTGTCAAACATAGGGTACTTATCTAGTAGATTTCTTGGTATGAAAATGAGGGCACAATGAAGTGATCATATAAGGACACTCATTCTGGATTTCCTTATAAAGGGCACATGCATTCTTCTTTATTTTATAATTTATATTTAAAATATGACACTGGTGATTTAATGAACTATAAAATAAAGGATTGTAGAATGATGCTCACTTTATAAAACAATTTTATTTTTATTTTCTGATTCAAGAGTATGCTCCAGCTGGCAGATATCTCATTCAACTCAATTGAAAGTATTGAGTTGCAATGACATAATATTTTGCTAACTGATTATTTAAATGGGCAACTTTTTCCCCTGACTTGTGCTATAATATAGAGGTTTTACATGTTTTTTATTTTATTTTAAAGTGAATAGATACATTAAATTATTTGGGAAGGGCAAGAACATGTCAAATAGGATCACCAAAGATCATATGTGACTATTTATTTTTTAACCTTTTCCCCAGTAATTTATTTATACTTATACCCACACACATACTTCTAGATCAGTGAATTTTATCATATTAATTATTTGGCAGTATCAAGAATTGCACAGTAACTGCAACAACAACATTCATAGTTTAATAATAAGGACAGAACAGCAAATTACCCAATTTAGAACAACCATTTGAAGCAATTTTTAAAATAATGGAACCTTATAATATACTGTATGTTCAAACAAGGATAATGCTAGTTAATTCTCATATATTAAAAGAAAAAAAATTTGTTCAAGAAGCACACTGTAAATATGACTTAAATTAATTGAAATTGAAGTTGAAGTTACATAATATGAATGCTAATACAGTAAATTATTTTAAAAATGGGCAAAAATAGTAACAGATTCAAAATATCAAAATTTTTTGTTATAAAGCTGTGGTTTAAAGCTTGCGTTAAAATTTATGACATATATATTTTTTAATTATGTATCTTTTAATTTGTATTAAACCGCTTTCTAGATCAGTGTTTCTACAATGTCATTTTAATGTTTATATAATATTCTACTGTATACTTACATGATATTTTATTTAAATAATCACATATATAGTTAAGTTTTAAAGTTCTTTTCTTTTTTTTCTTGAAATTATAGATATTGTGATGACTATCCTAATAAGTAGTTATTTGCTGAGCTTAGGGTACGATTTTCGATGTAGCATTTCTGAGTCAAATTGTTTAGAAATTTTTAAGGCCTTACTATTCATCTTCTTTTGTTCTCATAAGCATTTTGTCAGTTGATGAAAGCAGTAGTACTATTTTTCCCTGCTCTCTCTCCTCACTTGAACTATCTGGTAAGACACCTAGTTTTTTGTTTCATTTTGTTTTTGTTTGTTTGTTTGTTTGTTTTAATTTCATTCAGAATGGCATGGTTCTCAGACCCTTCTACATTATGATTGTTATCTTCTAAGCCTTCCCATCTTTCAAGACTTCTTCCAAAAACTAAAACCCAAGACCTGCACATAATAATAAAGATATATTTAGAACAAGGTCTACTGAGATTAATTCTTCCTGGATACTATTTTATATGGTATTTGATTACCAGGAACAGAGAGCTTCATTCTGGTTATCTCGGTTTGGAAAACAGAATAGAGTTTCTGGGAGGTTTTTGCCAAAGAGGTGCTATTTGTTTTGTTTTGTTTTTTTTAAGATTTTATTTATTTATTTGACAGAGAGAGACACAGCGAGAGAGGGAACACAAGCAGGGGGAGTGGGAGAGGGAGAAGCAGGCTTCCCGCCGAGCAGGGAGCCTGATGTGGGGCTCGATCCCAAGACTCTGGGACCATGACCTGGGCCAAAGGCAGATGCTTAACGACTGAGCCACCCAGGCGCCCCAAGAGGTGCTATTTGGGCTTACACAGGAATGGCAAGAAAGATCTAGCCTTGTGAAAATTTCCAAGGAAGAACTTTCTGGGCAGAGAAAATAGCAAATACAAAGGCCTTAAGGGCAAACAGTGCTTGGCGTGTTGTGGTTAACGTGGCTAGAGTGGCAGGAGCTTCGTTCCAGAGGAGAGGAGGGCCACAGGGAGAGATCCCGAGGAATGTACCCAATATGGTAAAGACTGGGGAGTTTATTCTAATATCCAGTTGAAGGGTTAAGCAGGAGTTTTATAATCTGGATGTGTTTTTAAAATATTATTTGATAGTGTGTGAAGACTGGCTATGAGAGAGGCAAGAATAGAAGTTGGAAAACTTCAGGAGGCTGTTATAGGAGTTCAGGTGACAGACTGTGATAGCTTGGACTAGTGTGGTACCAGTGGAAGTGGAAGAAATGGAGGACTTAGAAAGAATGTGGATATAGGTAAATGGAATGTATTTTAGAGGTAAGGTTCAGATCTGCTTTCAATTTAGGGTGAATTTTCTCTCAGTTGTGCTTCTTAGCCTGGTCCTTCAAAATGTCTCAGACTCTTTTTAATAACTTCCCCAGGATGCTTTTAACAAACTAGTAGATATGGGGTAGTGTATTAGTCAGCTAAGGCTGCCATAACAAAAGACTATAGACTGAGTAGCTTAAACAGTAGAGATTTATTTTCTCACAGGTCTAGAGGCTGGAATTCCAAGATCAAGGAGTCAACAGGTTCTGTTTCTCCTCAGGCCCTCTTGGCTTGCAGATGTCGGCCTTCACACAATGTCCTCTTGTCATCTTTATTCTGTGTTCACACCCGTGGTGTCTCTTCTTAAACTGAAACCGGTCCTATTGGGTTAGGACCCCACCCTTATGACCTCATGAACCTTAGTTACCTCTTTAAAGACCTTATCTCCAAATGCAGTCACATTGGGGGTTAAGGATTCAGTATATGAATTTTGGGGGCACACAACTCAGTCCAAAAGAGGAAAGCCACCACCTAAATTAACCCTCTTTAGACCTTTCTTAAGCAAGGGGGCCCTTAACAGGGGGAAAATGATTCTCTTAAACCTTTCACTTAAACAATGTATAAGTAAATATCAAACAAAGAATTAAGTTGCTTTCCTTGAACACTGATAACCTCACTTGTTTACAATTACAACTATAAATGGAAGTTCTAATATTTTATTTTTCCTACCCTAATCGGTCATCTTGTGTACAACTTGGACTTGATGATCACCTTTGGAGTGATCCCCACAGGCAAATAGCATAATTCTTTTCTACTGTCAAGAATTATGCTACTAGTTTCAACCAACCTCCATGCTAATGATTATGACTAGTATAGAGAATAAAAAATGATTTTCCATTTACTCTTGTAGATTCTTGGCTGAGAGCCCCCTGTAATAAAGGGGAGATTAACAGGAGAAAAAATAATTTGTATGTGTGTACAGAAGCCCCCAAAAGATAGAAGACTGGAAAGGCAGTGAGATAATTGAGGCTTATATATCATCCTTAGCTAAGGAAAGGGACAGGGGTCTGGGACTTCAAAGAGGAGAAGGCAATTAATGGGAAGGTGAGAAGAGGAAATGCTTGGTAAACAAAGATTGCCCTGCCATACAGAAAGTTTCTCCAGTAAACAAGTGATCTCTGGTATTAGCTCTCTTCATGGTACAGGCCTCCTTTCTAACATAAATGTCCCTTACAAAAGGGTAACTTATACTATTTTCAGAGCTTCTCCTGTGTCTGCTTTTTCTCAAAATAATCAGGTCAAAATAATCCTTATGACAAAAGGGTGGCACATTATTGGGGTGGCACACTACCCTTCTTTAGCCACAAGAGAAGTAGTATAAAATCATAGAAACAATGCAAATCCATCCATCATTTTGAAAAAGTAATTCCACACACATTCCTACTAATAATTAGTAGAAGTATTTTTCTTAATTGTTTATGTAATAGAATCAGTATATTCACGTATATGTTTCAGATTTTCTGTTGACTCATTCATTTGTTTATTCAATAAGCTACCAATTATTGTCTTTACCATTTGAATCACTTAGCTAATACTTTTTATATTATGTGAGTGTGGTACAATTTTTCTCATTTTATACATGGGGAGACAAATATTAAGGGTCCAAGTAAGTTTCTCAGGATCAAGCAGAGAGTACGTGTCACAGCCAGGCATCCAAGCACAGGTATGCATGACTCCAAATCACATTCTCTTACTTACTACAGCCTTGAAAACCATCCATGTGACTGGCATTGGCATATGTATGGAGGACAAGAGTTAATAAGACATAATTCCTGCCCTGGAGAATCTTACATTTTAAATAAGGAGACATATATGTAAATTAAAAAAAGTGTTATGGGATTATGAATGTTACAATATAATCACACACAAATTACAGAACACAAAGAATCTGGCGAACCACTTTACCTTTTGAGGGCAATCAAAGCTTCCAAACAGAGGTATCAACTTAACTGAGTCTGAAAATGTGTCCATTATTCCGATAATGGGAGTAGAGGTGTGGATATAGTAGCGTAGGTAAGGAAGTAAACTGAGGGCAAATGCAAACAAGCATAGAGATGTTTGGGAACAATCATTTTGGAAAAGTATATATACTGTCAACAATTTATTAACCTATTAACTGGGATAATGGAAAATGGAAGGAGGACACAGGTAGAACATAGTTCAGGCCCAATTAAACACAACTGTGATACAGGATGAATATTTAATACAAATGTATGCAATTAAAATGTTCAAATAGTCTGCTCTGTTATCTGAGCCTCCTACTGCTGTTTCTCCACTCCCTGTTTCTAATGAAAACTATCTTAGGTAACATCAATTTTCACTGAATAAACTCTACGTTTTCTATTTTCTAAACACCCCAGCAAGCAGTTATTTGGAGCTGCTTTGTCTTTGTCAGCTAATTCCTCCCTCTCACTGTCATTCTCTCCATTATTGCAGGAATACTAGTTCACTGGCAACACAGTGAAGCCATCCACTTGGAAATTAAATTACCTGCCATTCTCAAGTTTTTCTCCCTATAACCTCAGACTGCCCCGTCAGCTCTCAATGAGGCAATGCTCTCAATATAACAATGAATCGAGAGTTTAGGGCCATAACTGTCAGTTCAAGGTCACAAAGGCTTCAACCCAGAATTCTGGGCTTTGTTCTGCAGTGCTCTCCATCCCACCTTCGCTGTCCTTTTCCAAATTCTCTGCATTAGAAAAAACAACAAAAACAAGTCTTAACAGAGCAAAGAGACATCTAGTTCCATCACAGCCATAAGGAACAGATTTTTGCATAGGTTTCAGACAGACTACAGAGAGCTGCTCCTGCACCGAGGAGCAGCTAACAGGCTAACAGACTGCTGCTGTAAGCAAACATATCCACCTCTGATGGTCCAGGTGGAGGGGCGTTTCTGATTCGCAGTAGATACAATGCAAAAATGTAATGGCTTCTATATAATTGGAAATGATAGACTCACCCTGATGTGTAGGCATTTCTCTTATTCACAGTAGTTTTAATTATTTTTCTTTACAAATAAGTTGCCTTTTGATTATTTCTATACATGTTTCTGCCATAACATGGTTAATCTACCCTGGGATAACTGAAAGTGGACTGCAATTCAATATTCCTGGAACACGGAGCAGTGGGGGCAGTGATAGATCTGGTGATGGAAAATTCAGCAGGCTTCACATCACGGATGGCCTTTGTGCCCTGCTTAGGGGGTTGGCAGGGGAAAGCCATTGGAGAGTTTTAAGCACCGGAGGAGTGATATGCTCAGATTTGCATTTTGGAAAGATCACGCTAGTGTTTCCTTAGCAATGAGAGAATGACAGGTGCTGAGGCTGAGCTCAGCAGTTTCATTGGGAATGGAGAGGAAATAAACATCCCTGAGATAATAAGGGTAAAGAATTAACTGAGCTTATTCAGAATGGCAGGCCCTTGGGTGAGACAGTGGAGGAGGTGAGGGACAAAAAGACGACTGCCTGGTTTTTACCTCTGATGACTGAATGGAGGTCCAGGTGATTCTATTTTATCCTCCAATTTGAGAATCTTATTTTCAGTGTCCTCAGTCATCCTCTCCAGAGGGTATTTCTCTGACTCTTTGACCAGGCTTAAAGAGCAGCACCCTCTTGGCTGTGTACATCTGGTTCTAACTCCTTCTTAAATAGACTAAACCAGTCATCTTTTTTTTTCAATGGCATCTAACTCCCTATCTTCAGAGGCCTGAAGGTTCCCAGTTTCTGACCTGTTCTGAAGTTCTGCAGTGCAGAGTAGCTTGCATCTGGCCTCTTCCTTTGCAGGTCTAGATTTTCATTTTATCTATAAAGTCAGCCACCAATTATAATCTGCTTTTAACCTACTACAATTTTTATAGCCATGATCTTTTTTTTTCTTCATAAAGACCTCCTTGTCTTTATAGGCTTCTGCCTTTTTCATTGCTTTCTTATAAATTTTGGGGTTTCAGAAGAGAATAGAGATAACAGAATTGCCAGATAAAATATAGGATACCCAGTTAAACTTGAATTTCATATAAATGAACATTTTTTGTATAGGTATTTTTTAGGATATACTTTACAAAAATTAATTGTCCTTTATCTGTAATTCAGATGTAACTGGCCATAATGTTATATTTTATATTTTAAATATAAATGGCTAGTTTTTGAGGAAATATAATTTTTAAATATGGATCTCAATAGTTTTGGTATGGTATGGTTCAATAAAGTACATATTCTGAATATTTTAAAAAAATAAGCTATCAATTTTGATAATACATTTTAAGAAGTCAGATGTTATTAAAACTTTAAAACTTCAATATAATTTTAAAATATAATAACTGAAACATATATTTCAACTGTTTTTAATTTGGGACCAAGCTTTATATTTATCAAGTAATTTTGCATTGCAGGGTATAGTGTTATTAGGTCTAGTGGGTATACATTTTTATGCACAGAGCTATGCAGTAGAAAGAGCATTGAAATTCAGTTAATACCAGCTGAGACTTCCCACTATGCTTCTGCTGTGTGATCTTGGAGAAGGTCACCTTCTGACCTTCTGTTTGCTCATCTTTAACAACAGAAGGTGTATTAACACATCACATCTCATTTATGATGATTAAATGAGACAGTCATATTCGCTTATGTTCAGAGCTACCAAAGGCCCTGGAACTTAGCACATTTCAGTAAATTTATTTCCCTGTCTCTCCTCTCCTCTCCTCTCATCTCCTCTCCTCTCCTCTTCTCTTTCTCTCTCTCTTTTGAATGAAGATTTTAGAGACTGTATGGCAGAATCAATTTATATTTGTTATTTATGTTAATTCTTTAATTTCATAAATTCCTTTAATAGGTCTATTAGTAAATGTATTTGTTTGCTAGGACTACATAACAAAGTCTTATAGACTGGGTGGCTTAACAGAAATTTACTTTCTCACTATTCTGGAGCTTGAAATCTTGAGATCAAGGTATCAGCATGCTTGGTATCTACTGAGGCCTCTCTCTATGACTTGTAGATGGGTGTCTTCTCCTCCCTGAGTCTTCCCTGTGTGTGTGTATCTCTGTCCTAATTTTCTCTCTCTTTCTCCCTCTCTCTCTGTCTTTCTTTTTTGGATACTGGTATAATTAACATACAGTGTTATATTAGTCTCAGGTGTACAATATAGCGACTCAACAACTCTATACATTACTCTGCTTCTAGTTTTCTCTTAAGGACATTAGTCATATTGGATTAGGACCCATCTTAATGACTTCATTTTAACTTAATTACCTCTTTAAAGTCCCTATCTCTAAAAACAGTTACATTCTGAAGTCCTGGGAGTTAAGACTTCAACATATGAATTTTGGGAGACACGATTTAACCCATAATGGTGGAGTAGAGGTATTCATAATTACTGACATCAAGTTAAGGAAGCAGTCTTTGCATTTTGGTAATTTCTGAAGATTCTAGTATATTCAAGTCAATAACAATGTGAGAAAGAAAAAGTGAGAGAAACACCTGTGATTCTATGTAATACATAGTAAAAATCAAAGTCCTTTGTGTTAGAGAGATCCTTGAAAAGTATATTTAAAAAGATACTTTAAAAAAGATAATATCAACAGGAAATGGGAGAGATGGCTTTATTTACATGTTTTCTGAGTTACGATTTGTTATGGGAGATATTTTTAGGGATATTTATTTCCCTAATCATTTTGCATGTATTTAGGAAACTTCTACATCATGCTCAGTTCAAAAGAATGCAAAGCACTGTGAAGAATATAAAGAAGTACAAGACAGGATCTTGTTCTCGAGCTTTCATCTCTGGATAAAAAGTCAAAATTAGTACAAGTGAAAAGAAAGGGAAAAGCAACAATTAAATATAAAGCCATGTGATTCTGTCTGTAGATAGCTTAGCATCAGTGAGAAGGAAGAGTAGATGTGGGACATGCTAGTCTGAAATACTTCACTGAGGGTGGGTTCTACCTGTGCGATGAAGGGTGACTATAGTGGAATTACGTGCACACAAAGGTGGGGAAACCAACATAAGTAAAAAATGGAACTGTGCGTATTTTTCATAGCACTAATAGAAGTTTTTAGTTATTTTCTTTCCTAATTTTTTTTAAAATTGTGATAAGAACACTTAACCTGAGGTCCATCCTCCTCACACATTTTTAAGTGTGCAATACAATATTGTTAACTATTGGCGCAATGTTGTACAGCAGATGTCTAGAATTTACCCCTTTTGTATAACTGAAACTTTTTACCTGTTGAAGGGCAACTCCCCATTTCCTTCTCTCCCCAACCCCTGGCAACACCATGCTATTCTGTTTCTGATTTTGACTAGCTTAGATAACTCATATAAGTGGAATGATGAAGTATTTGTCCTTCTGTGACTGGCTGATTTTACTTAGTGTGATGTCCTCAAGGTTCATCCATGTTGCTGTTCATGGTAAAATCTCCTTTTTTTTTTTTTTTTTGAAGACTTAATTTCGTTAAAGCAGTTTTAGGTTCACAGTAAAATTGAGAAGAAAATACTGAGATTTCCTATGTACCGCCTATATCCTTACATTGATAGCCTTCCCATTATCAACATTCTCTACCAGAATATTTTCTTCATTATTAAGGCTGTATAATACTCCATTGTGTGTCTATATCACATTTTCTTTAACCATTCATCCTTTAATAGACATTTAGATTGTTTCTATATCTTTGCTATTATGAATTATGCTGCAATTAACATTAGAGTGTTAATATCTCTTTGATATCCTGACGTCAGTTTCTTTGAATATATACTCAGATGTGTGGGATTCTAGGTCATGTGATATTTCTATTTTTAATTTTTTGAGGAACCTCCATACTATTTTCTGCAGTGTCTCTGCCATTTTATTTTCCCAGCAGCAGTGTGTGCAAGGGTTCCAATTTTTCTATAACCTTGTTAGCATTGTTATCTTTTTTTTTAAGCTATAACCATCTTCACAAGTGTGAGGTGATATTTCATTCTGGTTTTGATTTGCATTTCCTTGATGATTGGTGATGTTGAGCATCTTTTCATATACGTGTGGGCCATTTGCATGTCTTCTTTAGAAATATGTTTATTCAAGCCCTTTGCTCATTTTCAATCAGGTTATTTATTTATTTTTTGCTGTTGATTTGTGGGGATTAAAGTTGTTCCTTTCCTGTTTGTTTATGTATTTCTTTCTCCATCACTAGAACATAGGATCTATAAAGACAGACATTGTGTTTCATTTTCCCACTATCTACATAGTACTTTATGAATATAATAGATGCTCAATATTAGTTGAAAAATGAATGAATAAATGAGTATTGTAAGATGATAAGAGTGGATTAAATGCATGTACTAGAGAGAACTTAGAAAGACATCTTAGTAGGTGGAATCAATTCAGATTATGTCATGATTTAAAAACCTGGTAAGGAATTTTAAATTTGAGGCAGTATATAATCAGGAAATTTGAAGAATCTTGAGCAAGAATTAGGATTGATGAACGGTATGTTTTTAGAGGACTGCAACGACCTAAAATAGTTTTTCTAGTCTATCCATGGTCCTAGTTTCATGATGGTCAGTACTGAGATGCCTGTTATCCAAGTCTTTATAGTCTTTCCTGGGTGCAAGTTTCTTTGGTCATGGTCCTCAAGGACATGGTTCTTTCTGTTCTGCCTCTTTTCCCATTTATTTGATAACTCCGTACTGCCCCATCAGAATCCAATTGGTTATCCTCAGAGACTTTTTACATAAACACGGCATGGTTTTGTGTTACTTCTAGAAGCTCCTCCTGCCCTGAAACTGTAATCTAGATTAAGTTACATGGCCACCTCTATGAGCAGGAGGCTGCAAAAGAATGTGCTTGGCATTTTGAATGTTGTCTGTGGAAATTATTCTTCTTTAGCAAAGTAGACAGGGAGGACAGTGACTTTTGGGTAAGCAACATGGAGTCTGACATAGATTGACTACCTTCTAGTGGTTAAGGATAGAGTTTCTTTTCATTTCATTTCATTTCATTTCTTTTTTCTAGTCAAGTCTAGTTTTTGCAATTATGAATAAATCTGTAAAAATCTGTGTAAGTTTTTTGTGTAGACATAAGCCTTTAGCTCCTTAAATACCAAAGAGTAGATTGCTGGATCACATGGTAAGAGTTTTTTCAATTTTGTAAGAAACCACGAAATTTTCTTCCAAAATAGCTGTACCATTTTACATTCTCAGTCAGCAGTGTATGAGAGTTCTTATTGCTTCACATTCTCACTGGTATTTGGTGTTGTCAGTGTTCTGAATTTTAGCTATTTTAATAGGTGTGTAGTGGTATCTCATTGTTACGTTACTTTGCATTTCTCTGATGACATAAGATGTGGAGCATCTTTTCATATGCATATTTTCCATCCGCATTTCTTCTTTAATGAAGTGTCAACATCTTTGGCCCATTTTTAAAATTGGGTTATTCATTTCATTATTGTTGAATTTTAAGAGTTCTTTGTATATTTTTGATAATGGTCCTTTATCAGATGTACTTTTTGTAAATATTTTCTCCATGTCTGTGGCTTGTCTTCTAAGTATTGATATTTTCTTTTGCAGAGAAGTTGTAATTTTAATGAATCTGTTTTATCAATTATTTATTTCATGGGGTATGTCTTTGATGTTGTAACTAAAAAGGCATCACCTTATCCAAAGTCATCTAGGTTTCTCCTGTTATCTTTTGAGAGTCTTACAGTTTTGCATTTTACATTTAGGTTCATGTTCCATTTTGAGTTAATTTTTGTGAAAGGTATAAGGTCTGTATCTAGATTCATTCTTTTGTATGCAGACACCCAGCTGTTCCAGTACCATTTGTTTAAGAGACTGTCTTTGCTCCATTGTATTACCTTTGCTCCTTTGTCAAAAATCAGATGACTATATTTATAGGGGTATATTTCTGGGCTCTCTGTTCTGTTCCATTGATCTGTTTGTCTATTCTTCTACCAACACCACACTGTCTTAATTACTGTAGCTTTATAGTAATTCTTGAAGTTGGGTATTGTCAGTCCTCCAACTCTCTTCTCCATTTCATTCATTTTTGAGAAATATCTGCCAAATACCTGGGTCTGAATAAGCATAGATTGTCTGTCAGTTGTTCTTTCAAGTAAAGAATGGTATTCTATGAAAAAAGTAGCTAATTTTCAAAAAAAGAAAGAAAGAAAGGAAAAGAAAAGAAAGGAAAATTAAAAAAAAAGAGAGGTAAACCAGGAAACAGACTCTTAACTATAGAGAACAAACTGAGGGTTACTGGAGGGGTGGTGGGTGGAAGGATGGGTTAAATAGGTGATGGGTATTAAGGAGGGCATATGTAGTGATGAGCACTAGGTGTTGTATGTAAGTGATGAATCACTCAATTCTATATTTGAAACTAATACTACAGTGTATATTAACTGACTGGAATTTAAATAAAGACTTAAAGAAAAAAAAGTAGCTAATTTTTCTTGCAGCTTAAGCAATCTCATAAATAAATTTCTTCCAGACAATTACAGTTTAGCATGCAGCAGAAATGCTTTATGCATACTTCCCACTTTACCACACAGAATATTAAAAAGACATGTACTGAAGGATCAAGATTTAATAAAATTAATACTTTTTACTGTCCAGTTAAAGACATTTTTATGTAAAACAGGCTGATTTTTCTTTTTTTTCTGTAAATGCATAGCAGTGGAGTATCCAATGATTCCTAGTCAGATTGGTGATGCTGGCTATGTGACTTTTTAGACTAATAGTCAACTTATCTTTTCTTTTTTATCATGTTATCTATTTGTCCTTTTCCTCCGTATTATGGAAGATTTTCTCAACCACGTATTTTTTAATGTTCTAAGAGTTTGTCTTTCATTGTTCCTCGTTACAGCATCTTTAATTTTTCTAGAACAAGACATATACTTGAATATCTTTGATAATTTTTAAAGATATTTTCTGAATTATGTTTATGTGTCTTTATGTCTATCTTAGTGTTTGGCTTTTTTCATTGGACTGGGGATACTTGGTTTCCCATAACGTATAACAAAGGAGAACTGGGTGTCTATCATGGGTTTCCTCTTCCTTCATGAAAATAAAAGTCTTTTTACTTGGTATCTTTCTGGAGATGGGGTTTCTCACTCGGAGCTCTGCATAGCATTGGACACCATGACTTGCAGATTTTGCTTTAGATTGGAGCTAGGGGTCAGATTTTGGGTCTCCCAAATGCCAGAATGAAGATAACATTATTGCAGGGCACCAGACTTCATATTCCAAACCTCTTTGCTGAATATTTTTAAAAAGAGCTATGGTTATGTATTTAATTGAGACTTCTATCAGTTGTTAACCCTCTGTAAACTCAGGGCAAGGGTTTGGGGACATGGTGGTGGTAGGTGATATTACATATAAAAATACCTTCACTTAATTTAAATCCTATTTTTAACCTTTATTAGCACTCCCACTATGCTTATATATATATATAAAATCAAGAGAGAGAAGACTAAACTCCATCCATCAATGGAAGGGGACACTAGAGGTTAAATTAACACCATGGGCTCTAAAATCAGGGCTTGTTCTAGAATCTGGGGCTACTATTTATTGTATGACATGGGGAAAACTACTTAACCTCATTTTGTCTCAGTGTTCTATAAGATGGTTTAGTAATAGCAGTACTTACCTAATAGAATTGTTGTGAAGATTAAATGAATTAATCTATCTGCAGTGTTTAGAATTAGGCGTTGCACAAAATCAAATTCACTAAAGGATGATTAT
Organism: Phoca vitulina; assembly: GCF_004348235.1. Classification (NCBI taxonomy): domain Eukaryota; kingdom Metazoa; phylum Chordata; class Mammalia; order Carnivora; family Phocidae; genus Phoca; species Phoca vitulina. The sequence continues at coordinate 87,306,046 of NW_022589704.1, forward strand.
TGTTGATGTCTGTATTACTATCCTTCTTGCAATATCTGAATCTAGGCTTTGGTTCAGTCAAAATATCTTAGGATTTGAATAAGAATAAATGTCCTGTGAACCATTTTGAGTCTATTTTTGTGTGTAGTGTAAGGAAATGGTCCAGTTTCATTCTTCTGCATGTGGCTGTCCAATTTTCCCAACACCATTTGTTGAAGGGACTGTCTTTTTTCCATTGGACATTCTTTCCTGCTTTGTCAAAGATTGAGTTGACCATAGAGTTGAGGGTCCATTTCTGGGCTCTCTATTCTGTTCCATTGATCTATGTGTCTGTTTTTGTGCCAGTACCATACTGTCCTGATGATTACAGCTTTGTAATAGAGCTTGAAGTCCGGAATTGTGATGCCACCAGTTTTGCTTTTCTTTTTCAACATTCCTCTGGCTATTCGGGGTCTTTTCTAGTTCCATACAAATTTAGGATCATTTGTTCCATTTCTTTGAAAAAAGTGGATGGTGTTTTGATAGGGATTGCCTTAAATGTGTAGATTGCTCTAGGTAGCATTGACATTATCACAATATTTGTTCTTCCAATCCATGAGCATGGAACGTTTTTCCATTTCTTTGTGTCTTCCTCCATTTCTTTCATGAGTATTTTATAGTTTTCTGAGTACAGATTCTTTGCCTCTGGAGCACTGGGTGTTATATGCAAACAATGAATCATGGAACACTACATCAAAAACTAATAATGTAATGTATGGTGATTAACATAACATAATAAAATAAAATAAATAAAGAAATATAATATTAACTGGGGAAAAAAGAATAAATGTACTGTGAAGGTAAAGACTATTTTGTTTTGTTCATATAATTAAATAACTTTAACTTCTAGGTAGAAATTGATGTGGTCCCGATTGTCATTAATTATGTTTTTCTTGAAAAGTCTAAATTCTTCAAAACCTTTATATTTATGAACTTTATTTTGAATTATTGCCTTTCCTTAAAATTTTTAATGCATTCAACGTGGAGTCTTAGAAAGAACATAATTTTTGGAGATAGGAAGACCAAATATATAAATTTGATTAAAATAGTTAATCTCTATGAATCTTAAACTCTTCATCTATAAAATGAGAATGGTAATAGATTCCTTCTAGTTTTGGTATGATAGTTTGAAATAAAATAATAATAAATGTATCATTTTCACCAGCATGCCAGCTTCTTTAAAGTCAGGACTATTTTTTTTTTTTTTTTAAATCTGTGGCACATTGCAGGGTCTCTACTAAGGGAGATATTTAATAGATGCACTCAACACATACACTGAACAGTTTACATTATTAAAATTTTGAAGAGGCATGAGCTGTGCAAAAAATATAAAAAGAGGTTACTAGGAGGAATTCAGTAGTAGAGTACTAATTATTAAAAGCTTACATATTGCAAACAAAAAGTACAGTCTTTTTGTTTATAATTGTTGTTTGGATATTTGGTTGGATTTTACCGTTCATTTACAGATATAATACAGAACTACTGTGATCATGTTTAAGTATGTAAATAATATAATATGAATTCCATATTAATTTGAATATGCTTTTATTTACATTGTGTGTCTTTTTTCCCCCCTTTTTTTTAAGAAAAAGAAAAGACAAGACTGGCGAGGAGGGAGAAAAATTTAAACAATAAAATATCACTGTGGTTTTTATTTTTTAAAGAGTAAAAGTGATTTCATGGTTTCCCTTAGAAACAGAGTTTGGGACTATAATGAAAGAAATCAGAAAGTATTATACTTTAATAGCTGTTTACTATTATTTAATAAGATGATTATCTTTTTCATAGAAGAGATCTTTTCACTTTTATAGATAAGAAACTGTGGTGGGCAGACCAAAACTTAGCTCAGCTGGGAACCTGCAGCAAAAGAGATGGAAGAAACCCCACTGTCCTGAGAAATAAGACTTCTGGTGTTGTTCATATGAAAGTGTATGATAAAGAAGCACAGCAAGGCAAGTCACACTGTAATGAATTTGTGCCGCTTTTTGAATATATAATGTTCTTTTTCTTCATATTCTTTTCTCAATTCAACAATTGAAAGGTTTGTATTTTTGCTTCTAGTTAAAAAAAGGGGGGCAAATGCTCCTTATTACTGCAGAAGAAATGCCTTTAACGTAGGTATATAATGAGCTTTCAAAACATTAGCAAGGACTTCCAAGGAATCTTAATTTGTCATGTCTTCAGGGAGGTCTTATCTAGTTCTTGATTCAAAAATGTAAGAATGAGAAAAAATTCCCAGCCAAATATATACAGTGTATAATTAAGCCCAGAAATTAAATGAATGAGGGGACTTCAAATGGACTATGTCAACGTAAGAATTTCACATCCAAAAGCACTGCATTGTTTGGCTCTAAGCATTTTGCTTTTTTGTTTTTGCTTGTCCAAATGGTGTGCAGTGAAATGGAGTGAGAGAACTAACAGATGGTTTACATAGGTGGACTTGTCACATTGCCCAAATGGCAATTATTTTAGAGATGCCAGCCAGGACAACCCCACACCTGCTAGTCCTTTCTTAGTTTTTGCTTCATGACCCATGACATTAGCAGAACTCTTTTCCTAGAAAAAATATTCTTCTGTATTATACTTTCTTACTTTAGTCTCTGCTATGAAAATCCTTAGTTTTACATACTTTTTTTCTTAGGAAAAACATTTCAAGAAAATGTAAAGGGGCTTTCATCTGAAGGATTTGGGCATATAGACCAAAGCAGAGAACAGTAGGGATAGAAATAGTGAACCAAGGGGATCACTAATTCTGAAGACCGGTGACAACCATCAACCAGGCAGAATTTATTGGAGGTACCAATTGGGAGCCATACTTGCCCATCCAGAGACAAAATGAAGAACAGATTTCATGGTTGCTTTCCCTATACAGAACATAGGCCAAATTTTAGTATGAAATCACTCCTGAAATTTCATGAAAAAAATAAATTAAAGAAAATAATTGCTTTAAAACAAACAAACAAACAATGAAGTGATTACTGGGCTCCTTTCATAGTTTAGAAGACACTAATACCCAAACTCTTATGCACAAATCTTTATTTGCTCTCTGACATTTAAAATTTTTTTTTAATTTTTAAATTCTTATTTATGTATGTATGTATGTATGTATGTATGTATGTATGTATTTTTAGAGAGAGAGAACGGGGACAGGAAGAGGAGAGGGAGAGAGAGAATCTCATGGCAGGCTCCACCCCTGAGGAGCCTTGGGGAGCCCAACCCTGAGATCATGACCCGAGCTGAAATCAAGAGTCTGGCGCTTAACAGACTGAGCCAACTAGGCGCCCCTCTGACATTTTTTAAAAAATCACTATCTATAATGAACAGGAGTGTTTTCACTAGCAGTTCTGTAATGGAAGATTTCTGTATCAAAATAAATAATTTTGCTGGCATTCAAGCCATGGGGAATAGATTATCTAATTGAGAATAAAACGCTGGTACTCAATAAATAAAATATCATGACATTTTTGTGAATTTCAATACAATATATTTTCAAAGTATAAAAACTTACAGTGCTATGATAAAATTTAGTTCATAGTCTGTACTTACTGAGATTATATCTGAAAACACATTAGAAAATACAACAGGAGAGATATATTGTTTCCAAACAAGACATTGAAAAATATATATATTCATTTTTTTTTCAAAATATGAACAAGCACATGGTTTGTTTGAAATTGTAAATTAATATAATTTATAGAGTTTCCCTAGATACAGTACCAATAAAGTTTATTGGAGGAAACATTTCTTATATTATGTTTGGCTCACTTTTTTTGCTCATGTTAACAAAATTTTCTTCATCTTGTAAGGGTTTGATCCTACAGGTAGAGTTGGGTATTTTACACATTGTGAAAGTATTACTAACTTGACAAGGACCTGAATACTTAGGAATTAATGGTATAATATGACTAAGCTTAAGATTCAGTGGAAATACTATTTTTACTAAAAGAATGTGCTGATTAAAGCATCTGTATTAAAGAGAATCACATTAACAGAATCATGGCAGGTACCTTAAAAGCTTCATTAGTATGAAATATGAGCAATTTAGGATTATTTAAGGTGTTAACATTACTACCTCTTTGGATTTCAAAGTACAATTAGCTACTTCATTTATCATTTTTGACATAGATCACTGGAGAGCTGAGACTTCTCGTTAGTCAAGTGGACTTTCTAGCTCCACTAGGGAATTGGGGCATGAGGTTTGAACATCAGTCTCACTGCAAAATATTAAGCCAAGCTAGTATTTCTAACTTGCTAGATAATCACTACCTAAATTACTGTCTTTAAAAATCACTCTAATATTTTTCCTACATCAATTCTTTATTTAATAGGCAGATACTTAGTGTAAATAATGACTCATTTCATTTTTTTCCTTTTTCTCTCCTTCACTAGTAGAGACTAAACAAATGATACATGAAATGTATGTTATACAACATAATTGTTAACATAGGCTAATTTTATTATTTCTCAAAAAATGAGCATGGTACAATATACTGCTATTACTGCAGTTATATTTAAAAATGCACAGTTCCAGAAATTCCTTTTTCTTATTTCTTAACATATGCCTGATATCATCAAGATTATAGAACCCTATTTTTCTTTTTGTAATTTCATTCTCTTCCTGAATCTTTTTTTTTTTTTTTTAACTTCAACTTCCTTGTTTCCCCTTCTCTCTATTTGGTGTTTCTTCAAGCTTTCTATTAAAGCATTTCTTGTCAATCTCTTCTCAGCTTTTCAGTCTTTATAGTAGTTGAAATAAATCTATATCAAAATGCAAATTTCCATAGCTTGGCATTGCATTAATATATGTTTATATGTTTTCTATAAGATAAAATATGCATAAGGTCAGTATAGATTATTGTAAATGTGTAAATATAACTGTCTCATTAAAATAATCAGAGATCTGAAATTTCATCTTAGTATATAAGTCAGCTTGAGGAAAGGGGGAATAAATGAACTCATCTTCATTAGTTTATATAGGAGATAAAAGTAATCATTTCAACAGTTCAGGGCAACTCTAATCTTAGCATGTGGCCCTGTATAGGATGGAGCTCTGCATTGACTGAACTGGTAACTATAGGAAATGAGCAGAGAGTGTGGTAGCTCTCTTGGTGAGAAATCTCCCAAATTGAGAGTATTTCACACTTCAAAAATGACAGAACTCATGACAGCTTCAGTTGAACAATTAAATCCCATCAGACTATCTTGAATTCAGGAGATGAGAAAAATGAGCTGCATTGGTATTTTGAATTTTCCATAGAGCACTATTGATATATAGCTTTCATCATGCTTTGTAATTCTCACTGGATTTACTGCACTTCATATTAGAGCTTGAACATCCAGTAAATGGCACTGCATGTCCTAGAATAATAAAAATGTTGTAAAAATGGGATATTTAATGAACTTGCTGGGTAAGATTGTAAATTACTTAATGTCGCGCTACCAACTTTAATTAGCACATTGGGCCTAGTAAATTCAATGGAACATCTTTATAGAATGCCTACCTGTGATTACCTGACTAATATTTGTCATTGCTACTACGCAGGAATAAGGAGAGTTAATATGCCAATTAATTAGATGACTCTTACGGGTGTCTTTTAAATATATTTTGGGAGAATTATGTTCCTAGGAATAGCAAAATTTATTTCCTCGCTTTCAAAAATTATTTAAACATATATATCTCCTTTCTTTTAATGGCATAATCTTTAAGTTGAGTTAGTAATATAATTTAACAGCTATTTATTTGACACATTTGGATAAAGCATTCTTGAAAAGGAAGTAACTTTAGAGTTGAAGTGAAATATCATAATAAAAAGATTTCCTAGTTTCTGTGATCTTAAAAAGTCTATGACAGGGCGCCTGGGTGGCTCAGTTGGTTAAGCGACTGCCTTCGGCTCAGGTCATGATCCTGGAGTCCCTGGATCGAGTCCCGCATCGGGCTCCCTGCTCGGCAGGGAGTCTGCTTCTCCCTCTGACCCTCTCCCCTCTCATGTGCTTTCTTTCTCATTCTCTCTCTCTCAAATAAATAAATAAATAAAATCTTTAAAAAAAAAAAAAAAGTCTATGACAGTATTCTTGACAAACCAATTTCACTTGCTCTTCTGTAGCTGTGAATGTTCTCATGCATTGCCATTTGCTTTTTAAAAAACCTTTTTAATTATTTATTTTGCAATTTATCTTTTGAGATCTAATTGACATATAGCATTGCATAAGTTTAAGGTATATAATGGGTTGATTTGATACATTTATATATTACAATATGATTACCACCTTAGCATTAGCTAACCCCTCTATCACATCACATAATTATCATTTCTTTTTTGTGGTGGGAATAATTAAGCTCTAATCTCTTAGCAACTTTGAATTGTAATCAAAGTTTAATTGTTACTATAAATTAATTATAGTATTGCTGTGTATAATCACTATGCCATGCATTAGATCTCCATTTACATTTTTGGGGGAGGGCAGACTTCAACTGCAATATGCCACTTCAAATTATTCAAGACAATAAAACATCATACTAACCACTATGAAGCAGCTGCATTTATAAATCAACAAAAGCATATTTGTTCGAATTATTGATATCAAATGATACTCTTTTTATGTTTCTTGAATATTTCTTTTGCTTGTTTTCCTCCTATGCAGGCAGCAATTCTTGCCAACTAAATAATGGTGGATGCTCTCAGCTGTGTTTGCCAACATCTGAAACTACAAGGACTTGCATGTGTACGGTGGGATATTATCTCCAAAAGAACCGCATGTCATGTCAAGGTATAAGAGCTTGAAAATTTTAATTCTGATGCATTTACTTTATTGATGAAAATTTTAAGCAACACAAATCAGTTAAAAAATAGAAAAAATGATATTAGCTTCTTATTAGGACAATGGTTTACTGCTTAGTCTCATATATGTAGGATTGTTATTACCTAAAAAAAATTAAGTATTACTGTTCTTTAAAAGTCATAATTAGTTGTTTTCTGGAACTGCAGTTTATTATCAAACTTTTAACCAAGCCCAGTAGAAACTACCTTCAACTTGAATAGGCAAGGGTTGAGGTAAAAAGCAGTGATTGATTGGTTACAATTACCATTCAATCTGAATTCAGTTATTCTTTTAACTATTTAAGAGAAAATACAAAAGACTTGGGAGGGCTTAGATTTGCTTAACTGAGAGATAAGATCACTGCCAAAGAACTGGAACCTAAAACACCCATCTTCCTATTTCATGTTTCATAGAGTCTAGTTCTTAGTCCCAAAGAAATTTGGTTCTAGAATGATCTTTCTATCCAATGATCATAGCTTAATTTTATTTTAAAATGTTTCAATCTGGGGTGCCTCGGGGGCGCAGTTGGTTAAGCCTCCGACTCTGCCCCCTATTCTGATGGGGCAGTACGGAGTTGTCCCCTACATGTGTGTGCCTACACTCTCTCTCTCAAGTAAATAAATCTTAAAAAAAAAGAAAAAGAAAAAGAAAATATGTGTCCAAAAACATGTTTTGGCATATTAGAAAAATTCATAAACATCAGCATGCAGACTTCTGGTAGTCAGCTTTTATGTATGTGCATATTTTAGGATATACTTTTGATACTGGACCAGCGAGGTATTAGCAAAAATTAAGTACTTGGTATGTTTTTGGGTTCAAAATGGTTTAAGAAGACTAACTTTATTAGAAAAACAACAGTGATGTAGCTATCTAAAATCATATATAGAATCGGGGTGCCTGGGTGGCTCAGTTGTTAAGTGTCTTCCTTCGGCTCAGGTCATGATCCCAGGATCCTGGGATCGAGCCCCGCATTGGGCTCCCTGCTCAGCAGGAAGCCTGCTTCTCCCTCTCCCCTTCCCCCTGCTTGTGTTCCCTCTCCCCTTCCCCCTGCTTGTGTTCCCTCTCTTGCTGTGTCTCTCTCTGTCAAATAAATAAAATCTTTAAAAAAAAATTAAAAATAAAATAAAACCATATATAAAATCAAAGTTTATTATCATATATAAGCAACAAGATAATTGGGCATTAGAAAAGAGGGGGTAAATTTTGGTTGTGAGGCCAGGTATGTTTTCTGGAATCATCTACCTCTGTGTTTATGAAAGTATGGTTCCCAGACCAGTAGTGCTGTCACTACCTGGAAACTTTTCAAAAATTTAAATTATCAGGCCCCTGGGATGGGGGCTTCAGTAATCTGTGTTTTAACAATCCTTCCAGGACATTATGATGCACACTCAAGTTTGAGAACCACTAATTTATCTACCTTTCAACTAGTCAGAAGTGTAGTATGCAATTAAAAATTTTAAAAAAGGCTAAGAAATATGTTTTATGAAAAAATTAAGAATGTTCAAAATAATGCTAGTAGGATGATTTTAATTTTAAATATTCATTTTTCCCCCCAATTTAGGTATAGAGTCATTTCTTATGTACTCTGTTCATGAAGGAATCAGGGGAATACCTCTGGAACCAAGTGACAAAATGGATGCATTGATGCCTATATCAGGAACTTCATTTGCTGTTGGGATAGATTTCCATGCAGGTAAATAGCTTTTTATTCATAATTTACGTATGATGTTTTTACTTGATTTATTATACATGATGGAAACCTTTCCCTCTGTACTCTGATAGTCAAGATGAGGAATAAGAAAGCAAATTAGTAATGAATTTTTAAGCCTAATACAAATTGTTCTAAATATGTTTTCCTGAAAAAAAATCAAGTAAAAATTTCCTAAAGTATAGCATTTTAATTGCCAGTGCCTTAAAACGCCATGACTGGCATTTGGTTGCTTCATTTTTATTTGTATTTTTTTTAAATGACACTTTTACTTTTGTTCAACTATAGATATAAATATATACAAAACATTTTGATTGATTATATACTTAAAACATAATCTAATTTAAAATATTTCCAGAATGATTATCTATTCTAATATAGGTAGTAGCAAATGAATCCAAATAACAAGGAAACAGTTATAAATGCTGCGCCATTTAAATTACTTTTGAATACGGTATGTATCATTTTGGGAGTAAGATTTTACCTTATCTTCTTCTTTTAGCAAACAGTGAAAGAAAGCAAATTCGATGCTAACATTTTCCTGTGGCTAAAATAAATGTATGATTGGAAACTGGTGGTAGACACTGTCCAATTTATTGAAGTAAACATGTTTTATGTGGGTGTGCTAATTGCTAAATTCAGACTTAGTATAAGCATCAGATATGCTTCTGGTATTTATAGTCAGATCTATCATTCTACACTTGTGTCTAAACTTATAAAAGCAAGTTTCTCTACTTCTCCTCAAGCTAAATCATATGCTACCCATATTAATGTTTTAGTGCTGAAGATGTACATGTATGTTTACAGTATTTTTTAGTACTTGTGAAGACTTAATTCTATCTAATGTTAAAAAGCAAGTAGTTCTTTGATTTATAATCTTAAAAAAAATCTTCACGCATCAGCATGTGGAATTCTGGTTGTAAGCTTATTTTTTTTCCCTCAGCTCTAACACAAAATAAAACCATATATAAACAAAGAAAAAGAATTTCATGTGTTAATGAAATTCCTGGCTACAATTTAATGAATTACTGGGGATCTTCACAAACATTTCAAAGATGACTTTTCTTAAGTAAATTATTTTGTACCAAATGTTTGGAATCATATACAGGCCAAACTTCCTACATTTTTAAAAGGACCTTTCCTAAAAGGAAATTCAGACAAATACAGTGTATTTTGTTGAACAATATGTAAATTTTGCCAAAATCACAATGTGATTTTTGATCAAGCAAGGCTGTTTGATCAAACCTCATTATACACCAAAGGCTCACTACCCTACCTTGCATAATCTACCCTGCCTCTTAATTACATGCATCTTATTCTTTAGAATTTCATCATATAGGATTTAGTAAGTACAAAACTAAGAAAACTTGAACTTCTTGAAAAGATGTGTATATATGCATATATTTTTAGTAAGTAAACATAATTAATCCCTTGTTTTAGCTGTTATAACATATTTGATTCTTTTAAAGAGTTCATAATGATTTTTGAAAGTATTTGGAAAGTTTCTGTGAGGTACGATATTAAAACATTTGGTGGTATAAATGTCCTGGTTAGATCATTAGTAAATCTCTTTTTTCTTACGGGTAGACTGATTATGTGCATAAATTGAATTCACTCTCTGAGGCTTTATACTGGCCCTGAAATGGTTAAGTTTCATATAATGTACCACGACAAAGGATATTTTTATTTGCAGAGAATAGTACTCTCCCTATTTCTAGATTTCCAATAATTATTGATATAATAAAATTATTTTGCATCAGATAATTTTTCCCCAGAGAAACTACCGGTTGTTAGTCAAAACTTTGTGTTCTTCATATCATATCTACGATATTTTTAAATTCAATTCCTAGGAAGAAATTGTTTTTAGAAAATCTATTTCTTCTTCTAAATGTAAAAGGATGTAAGCATATGGAATAGTCATACAAAATTAGAATGTTCAAGAATGTATTAAAATCCCTATTGTTAATCAGAAAACAGCAATGCAAAACTTGCTTTGAAATCAGAGGGTTGGAGACCTAGGCTAGTAAAACGTATAGTAGGAAGAGGTAAGACTTTTGCAACAACTCAGATTCTGGTGCCAGTTCACCCTCTTACTACCGTGTGATGTTGTGTAAATTACTTGATATTTCTGAGGCTCAGCTGCCTCACTTTTTGGGGTATGGGACTATTAAGATTAATGTATACAAATGTTTGACTCAGTGCTATGGGAGCTAAGAAAATAGTAGTGATACCAAATAATAGAAAGTAATAAATTATAAAAATTTGCATGTGTGATATATGTGTGTGTAATATATATATTTACAAATATGCCCTGGAAGCTATATTTCAACTTCTAATTAGCGAAGATTTCCTTTTCTGTTCTCTGGACTGATACTATACTTTCTGTTCAGTGATCTGCATAGAACAGTTGTTTCTTAACTTCTTGGGGACAGAGAGAGTAGGTTAGTAAAATTCCCTAGTAAAGATGAACTTGATTATAATGATAATGAACAGTAGGGAGAGCAGATATTTAGAGATTAAAAAATATTGCCAGTTATTTGAAGTCATTAAATATAAACGTAGGAGGCCAGGAGACAGTGCGTAGATAAGGAACAAATAAAATACTAATGATGATGATGGCAGTGGTGGTAATAAGAGCCTCCAACCACTTCTGCCCATACCTTTTTTGCTTCCGTCTATTTTACAGTCTGATTCTTTACTAATTGTGTTTTATGAAAATGTATTAGGATCAGAATAAGTGTCAGCCACTTGATTTATGATACCATTATAGACAATATATAAGCTCTGTGGCTTTGTTGAGTGAAGTCGCTTCAGGGAAGAAGGAAGGAAAATGTCTAGATTGCTCCTGAGCGAAGTAGAGAAACCAATTTTGGGTGCATCAACTTTTTTTTTTCTTTTTCACCATGGCCGTTATGTTTTACCTGATCATAAGTTCTTCCACTATTAGTTCTCTTTGCAGATATTCTATTTCCTCTTTTTTCATTAATGGACATTCACCTCTGTGAATCCCTACTTTAGGATCAATCAAAGATAAAGATGACAGAATGGAAAGGCACAGTAGATCCTTATTCTAAACAACAATGACAAACCAAACAAAACTCTCCCATTACAATAAGGAGATGGTGTGAAGGAGAATCTTTTCTTGAGTATAACCATCATAATTTATGTCATAGTATTTTATTACCACAGTTTTACAGGGATAAATACATTGTTCAAACCTGTGCATTTCATGAGGATTAACAGATCTCAGTCCTGCTGGGTTTTGGTCCTAATGAATTAAAGTTTTCTGCAGTGAAAGGATTTCTTTCACCAGATGAGGCAATTCTGGATAGTATCCATAGGAAAAAGAAGACCCTGTGGCTAGATTTAAAATGTTCAAAGCATTTTTATCACTTCACTGGAAAAGTCCCATTCCACTGGAAAAAAAATAAGCTTTGAAAATCCTTGCCCGCTGGGTGATATTCCTCCTGATGAATGAATATTGAATTTGATGCTTTAAAGGATATGTTTTAGTTAGGAGAAATACCTTCAAAACAAAGCCCATTGCCCCAGTTAGTAATGTGATCTTCAATAAGTAATGCTCTATCCAGTCTGCCCCTCCCCTGCCTTGAGGATATTTATACTTTTTTATAATAATCACATAATAGGATATTGCTTGAAGAGAGAGGAGATTCTATTCAGAGAATGGTTATTATTATGTTTTTTTTTTTTTTGGAAAGTAGTCACATTTATTGTAAAGAGACTTTGCAGTGTGGAGTGGCACATACAAGATCTTTCAGAAAATGGTAATTTATCCGCAAATTTCAAGCTTATATTCTTTTTTTCATCTTTTATCTTTTTTGTTCAAATTTGAGTCATCCAACTCAATATTAACAAATGTTGATTATGATCTACCAGGTGTAGAATATTACAGCTAAGTTGCTGTAGAGAAAAAAAGATAAACAAGAAATAGTTTCTGAGGTAATGCATGTATGGATGATTTGTAGGGTTTTTTGTTTGTTACTTCTGTTTTTTAAGAGAATATCAAAGGACTGTTATTTGGATGTCATCGCTTGGCATTTACTATGGGGAATATTTTAATGCCTTTTTACACCATCACATAGTGATCTGGCTATTAAGACAATAAAAACACTGAAAGAACTTGTCCTTATAACTTCTATTCAAACCCATGGAGGGGCACCTGGGTGGCTCAATCATTAAGCGTCTGCCTTTGGCTCAGGTCATGATCCCAGGGTCCTGGGATGGAACCCCGCATCGGGCTCTCTGCTCAGTGGAAGCCTGCTTATCCTTCTCCCACTCCCCCTGTTTGTGTTCGCTCGCTCGCTGTCTCTCTCTGTCAAATAAATAAATAAAAATCTTAAAAAAAAAAAAAAAAAAACGTGGAATGTACAACACCAAGAGTAATCCCTACTCTGAACTATAGGTCCTAATATAAACTATGGGTATGCCAATTTAGGTTCATCAGTTGTGACAAATGTACCACTCTGGTATGAGCTGTTGGCAGTGGGGCATGTGTATGTGTATGTGCATGTGTATGAGAGGGAAAAGCACATGGGAGTTTTCTGCTCAATTTATCTGTGAATCTAAAACTGTTCTAAAAAATGAAGTCTATTAATAAAATAAAGCAAAGGAGAATATATGAAAAAATACCTTTGCCACATTTACACATTTGAATATCACCTATTTACATGAAATAATCTCTCCTTAATATTTCCACAACATTTACATATATTGTTGAATGTTAGAACTAGAAGACGCTTAACCGACTGAGCCACCCAGGCGCCCCTTTTGTTAGAACTAGAAGAAACATTTGATACCATGTAGTAGCATTCCCTCATGTTACAGATAAGGAAACTGGAACCCAGAGAGATCAAGAGGTTGTATGGTAATTAAGTATCCTACTTCCAGTTCTTTACACTATGCCATCTTATACCTGTAAAAACTGAAAAAAATTTATTTGAACATTGTTGGCATTACTGGATAAACTACATTGCACTGGTGCAAATTTGTGCTTGTGGAAGATCATATTTTATTTTGATTCATATACTAAATCATTGAATTATGTGACCTTAAACGCATTTAAGAATTGAAGCAGGTGATACTCAAGTGAGAGTCTCTTCTTTTCCCTAGAGGCTTAGAAGACAGCTATTCACAAAATTTTTTTAGTAACCATTTTGTCACCAAACAAGGCCACAGAAGAATTATAGAAGGAATTCTTTTCATGTCAGTAACAGCAATAGCTTAAGAAATATAATACTGTTGCTTTGGGACATTTTTTCAATTTTATGAAAAGCATTTCCTTGGCTACAAAATGAATTTTTAGGACTGGTTCATATCTTCTTGTTCTTGTGACAGTGAACCAATACTACTTTGTGTTGTCATTTCAAACTTGCTTCAAGACTGTATTTTCAAATCATGTGAGCAGTTTGTATGTATTTGTAGATAGTCAAGTCCGGTATATCTTTCAAGAGGCAAAGTAGTAACTACCACAAGAAAACAAAACCTTCAACAACCCTCGGAGACAAATATCATACATAGATAAGGAACTATAGGTTAAACAAATTATTGTATATATCTCACAAATCATTTTTGGATAATTTCTAAACTCAAAACATAAACAAACAGCTTTCTCGGCATCTGAACTCCCTAGAGGTTACTGGAAACCAAAAGCCCAGAAGATGCACAATGATTACCTGCTAAGATTAAGACTTTGGTCAACTTATTTGGGATTTATATTATTCTCTCTGTCATTGAGAGAATCACGGAAGCCAAGTCGCATGAAAACTTCTTACTCGGCCGTTAGCACTCCTCATGAAAGTAAAATGTGTCAACACCAACTTTAGATAAATTCACGTGAAGCACATACGTTCTGTGTTTGGGAACCTTTCTTTTTCCCTCCCCTGAGTCAACATATGCTGTTATATTTTTTTTAGCGACTCGGGATTCTTTTCAGCGGAGCTATGTTCATATTTGATACTCTAATATATCCTTGTACTCTTTTCCTCATCAAAACTGAGTTACCGTGAAACCTATTCTCAAAAGGCCTAGCTATACTAATTCATAGTAAATTATTAATAGCTGCTAAGAGATTTACAAGTTATCTTACTAAGTGTGTTTGAGCAAAGCACAGTATCTTAACCCAATACCGTAAATACAACTAAAGCACCACTAAAGAGATGTGAAGAATGTATTTTTTAGATAAGTCAGTTTTCTGGATGTTTTTCAGATTTCTCTGTACTCTGATTCTTAGACAATACACTGCTACCTGCTTATCCCCAGAAACTCAGTCCTGGATATGCTGACAGGTCAAATGATAATGTTGAGGTCTCCTTTAGCTCAGGTACATCGATCCCATTAACACTGTTAATTATGACCTTAAAAAAGTGCTTTTAACCTTGAAAAAGTATTTTTCCCCTATTTTAAGAAAACCAATAATATGTTAGTCTATTTTTCTTTTTGACACCCTTTAAGAAAAAAAAATAAAGAGCTATGATTCAGTTTCTGAGATTATTGATCATTAGTTTTTAATCAAGTAGACAATTTTCTAGTTAATAGAGAAAAATGGAAGTTATTTCATTGATTTTGGACTAGTCATAAACAGTAGATCTTTAATTCCTTTTTATCATTTGGCCTTTTTCTTATCTAGAAGCAATCAGTAGTAAGCGTAGTAAGCAGATCCTTTGAGGTGTAAGTAAGCAGATCCCTTGGGATGTAGTAAGCAGATCCTTTGAGAAGAATAAAGAACTAATTATTTCCATGAATTCCTTACTACTTTTAGAACAAGGACTTGGCTGAAGTAGAAAGACTAGAAATAGAATTAATCACCCACAGTGGGTCAGGAATAAGAAGTTTTAGGAAGAAAAAAAATTAAAATAACGTTAAAAAAAAAAAAACATTTATTGAACACTTAATGCATTGCAGGAATACGGTTAGGAAACTTTTTTGTATTTATGCTGTTTAATTCATCAAAATAATCTGTTGAGGTAGGTGGTATTTTCATTCTAACAGTGAAGAAAGTGGGTTTGGGGATAAAAGATGGAGACAAGGGAGAGTTGGTTACTTCAAAATGCCCAAATGCAATTCTGCATTTGGGATTTGCATTTGAGTTTTTGCCCTTGAGAGTGACATAAACCATGAATTGAATAACCAGTAATGAAGTAACCAACATCAGAACCCTGATAATTTCCTAATGAGAATTATTGTCCTATTGCAATGATGATTGGGAAAAATATTTGACAGACAGTTTCAGGATTTGGAGTTTGGGGGAATGATGATAATATAGTCACCAAGTATAGGAGTGCCCCTGCTAAACTTAGGGACAGAAGACTAATAGTATAGCCTCATCTGAGAGGTGAGCAAGGGAAATGATGATGATCATTACTAAAAGGAGAAGGGGAAGAAGAAAGGAAAAAATAATAATTTATCCCACCATATTTGTATTATTTATTGTTGCATAACAAATTACCAAAATTTAGCAACTTGAAGCAATACACATTTATTATCTTATAGTTTCTATGGGTCAGTTTATGAGGCTGCAATCAAGGTGTTGGCTGGACACCTTGTTGTGGTCTCCTCAGGAGGCTCAACTAAGGAGAATTTGCTTCCAAGTTCACATGGGTGTTGGCAGGATTGAGCTCCTTTTTTTTTTTTTTTTTTTAAGATTTTATTTATTCATTTGAGACACAGAGATACAGAGAGAGAGAGAGCATGAGCAGTGGGAGAGGCAGAGGGAGAGGAAGAAGCAGATTCCCCACTGAGTCAGGAGCCCGATGCGGGACTCGATCCCAGGACCCTGGGATCATGACCTGAGCCGAAGGCAGACGCTTAACCATCTGAGCCACCCAGGCGCCCAAGGATTGAGCTCCTTGTGGGCTCTTTGACAGAGGGTCACAGTTCCTCACTGAATACTGACTTCGGTTTCTTATCATGTGGGCCTCTCCACAGGGCAGCTCACAGCATTATTGCTAGCTTCCCTTAGAACTAGTGAACAACACAATGAGAAATGGCACGCACGAAATGAAAGCCAGACCTTTTATAACCCAATCTCAGAAAGGATATCTCATCACATTTGGTACATTCTATTTATTAGAAGCTAGCAACTAGATTCAGCCCACACTCACAGGGAAAGGATTAAAGAAGGGACTCAATATCCAGTGGTGGGGATCATTGGTGGGTACATGAGGGGCTGTTTATCACAGTATTATAGATGTTTTATCCATGTTATCACCACATATTATTGTCTAAGAGATAAATTTTGATGGTTGGTTCAAGTTCTCAGTGATGTTACTGTATGGGTAACTTCTGTATTATGGCTTAAATCCTTCAAGGAAAGCCGGCAACTCCCTCCAACCCCCCTTTACAGTTTTTGACCAGTGTCTGGGAAAGTCTTCAGGTAATATTACTTACACTAAATCTTCTACCGACAACTCTCTGGCACAAAAGCTCTTTAAGGAAAGCTCTTTTAAGAAAATTCTTAGAGCTGTCTAGGATTGCCTGGGGGATACGAAGGTGTGTAACACGAACAGAATTATTAGTGTAGTTACTTTCTTTTTTGTCACCAATGCAGGCTAAGTGTTGACTGATGTTAACTACACTTAGAATGAGTTCTAGCATTGCATCAAGTGTCCCTTTCCAGAGATTTGTGGCCAGAAAGGGAGCTCTGAAGTAGTTGGCAACAAGTGCCAGTTCTTTATGCCTAGCATGGTGCACAAGAGCAATTATGCAAGGATATCCTTCTTCCAGGGATAGCATATTATCTCCCATCATTTGCTATGAGTAAAACATTCTGTCAGTGAATTCATCTGGGACTATGTTGAGAAACAAAGTTGATTGCTTTAGCTTAGAAGTTTACTTGTTTTATCTATTTATTATTTAATTTTACTGAGGACTGAATGAGAGGAGCTAGATATAAATTAAATAGGAAAAAACTCAGATAGAACCAGAAATGGAACTTGATTGTGAGTATATTAAATATTAGGATAGATTACTTAAGGGTTATGACTTTCTGGCTCTGCAGTATTTTAAAGAGTTAAAACAAACACACTAACTCTTCTGAATAATGATATCTCTGGGTTTCTTCCAGCTTTTTGACTATTCAACTTCCAGTATTAACAGCTTCAACAGTAATAACCTATAAGCTGTTTTTTAAAAACCATCTATTTTCTTAGTCAATAATCATTAAAACCTTTGTGAAAAAAATCAGAATTAGACTGGCATAGTGTGAGCATAGGAAGTAGACTGTGTTATAGAATCTGTTCTTTTCTTCAAGGGAAAAATAAATGTTGACAGGGAGATCCCATTTTGGTTGCTGCTTCCTTTACAAATTAAATATTAAGATACTAAAAAGAACTGATGATTTCACAGTAATCCAAGGTTCTAACTATATAAGAAAAGTTATTTTCTAAATTCTGAATAAAAGGATTCAAAAATTTTATTTCATTACCTATATTATTCTGTAATCAGAATAATATTAGTAAGGATAAGAGCTAAGATTTATTGGTTATTCTTATCAATAACCTTATTTAAATTGTGACTCTAGCCTTATTTTTTTTTTCCATTCACTGTTCTCCCTTAATACTATTTTAGTGATAAAATAACTGATATTTTGATCTCATTTGGCTCAGATTGAATTTATAGATACAATACAGTATACCAATGAGTATATTTGCATACTCAATTATTCTCAATGTTCATGTGAAACCCTATTAACTCAAAATAGTGATGATTGAATGAAAAAGTAGACATCTACCAGCTCAATCATTAACTATTATTAAAATGTGTTTGAGGAGTAATCGTCGTTAGTTCAGCAAACATTTATTGCTGGGAGATCTCAATCTATAAGTAAATAAATGCCTTTGTTTAAAAATTCTTTATTAAAATTGTATATTATGGGAAATTAGGAAACATGAAACAAAATTGAAATAAAAATCACCACTACTACTACTACACAGACAGCAACTATTAATATTTTGGCATATTAATCTTTTATATCATTTTGTTTTCTTTTTTCTTTTTTTTTAAAGATTTTATTTATTTATTTGAGAGAGGGAGAGTGAGCGAGAAAGCAAGAGAAAGCATAAGCAGTGGGGAGAGGGAGAAGCAGGCTCCCCATTGAGCAGGGAGCCTAACACAGAGCTCAATCCCAGGACCCAGGGATCATGACCTGAGCCAAAGGCAGAGGCTTAACCGACTGAGCCCCTCAGGGGCCCCTTGTTTTATTTTTTCATCATAATAAGTGTACTCTTTAAGTCCCAAACCCCTATTTCCCCCATTGCCCCCATCCACTTCCCCTCCGATAATCATTAGTTTGTTCTCTATAGTTAAGAGTCTGTTTCTTAGTTTCTCTCTCTTTCTCTTTTTCCTTTGCTCATTTGTTTCTTAAATTCTGCATATAAGGGGGATCATATTGTGGCATATTGATATTT
Organism: Phoca vitulina; assembly: GCF_004348235.1. Classification (NCBI taxonomy): domain Eukaryota; kingdom Metazoa; phylum Chordata; class Mammalia; order Carnivora; family Phocidae; genus Phoca; species Phoca vitulina. The sequence goes on from NW_022589704.1 coordinate 87,325,015, forward strand.
GTGCTATGTTGTTTAAATACGAATTAAAATTATCATTGATAACATTTTGTCTTTCTCCTTTTACTTACCATTCTAACAAGAACACTGCTATGTTATGATTAACAATCTATAAATACTGCTTTTGACAGGAATACATTATTATAAAATGTGGATAACATTAGTTTTTGACTTTTCCAATATTTTTGGACATTTTGATTATTTTCATGTTTGGGCTGTAATTCTTTTTCAGCATTTATGTTAACTCCTCAAACTCAAATTTCCTTTTTTTTTAGTTAACAACTTCTTATAACTACTATTTACATACCATGGAATCCATGTGTTTAAAGATTAACAAATTAGTGGTTTCGGGTATATTCACAGAGTTGTGCAACCATCACCAATATTGAATTTTAAAACATTATCATTAACCTAAAGGGAAACTTCATACTCATTGGTAATTCTCATATTTCTTTCAACTTGTATGTCTTAAGGGAAGCACTAATCTACTTTCTGTCTCTACCGATTTGCTTATTCCAGACATTTCATATGAACGGAATCATATGATATGTGGTCCTTTGTGATTGAATTCTTTCACTTAGTATAATATTCATTCATGTTGTAGCATAAACCAGTACTTCATTATTTTTGGGGGGGGGCGGAATTATATTTGATTGTATGGATATATCACCTTTTATTATCCATTCATCAGTTGATGGACAATTTGAGTTGTTTCTACTTTTTTAACTATTGCAAATAAAGCTTCCAGGATCATTCAAGTGCAAGTTTTGGTGTGGGGATTTGTTTTCATTTTTCTTGGGCATATACGTAGCAATGAACTTGATAGTTTGCCAAATGACTCTTCAAATGTCTGCATGCCCTGGAAATGTGACGTAGACGTTGTATTTCTTCTAGTAGGCTTGCATATGGGCTAGCTTTTCTTACATCTTGTAGAATGGTGATGATCGAACATAATGTTAATTGCTAATACATACACAACTCCTTGCTTCTACTTAGAAATATTCTTTTGTAATTCAAAGTTATTTTCAGCATCATCCATTCATATGTGATTAAAAAGACAATCTCTGAGATACCAGTGGATACCTATTATAGGCTAAATTGTGTCCCCCCCAAATTTATATGTTGAAGTCTTAAAATTCAGTATCTCAAAATGTGACTAAATTTGGAGATTATCTCTTAAAGAGCTAATTAAGGGAAAATGAGGTTATATGGTTAGGCCTTAATCTAATATAACCAATGTCCTTATAAAAAGAGGAAGTTGGGACACAGAGGAAAGAACATGGGCAGACAAAGGGAGAAAACACCTATTTATAAGCCAAAGGGAGAGGCCCCAGATGAAATCAACCCCTGTTGATGCCTCAGTCTCAGACTTCCAGCCTCCAGAACTGTGAGAAAATAAATTCCTGGCGTTTTAGCCATCCGATCTGTTGTATTTGTTATGGCAGCCCTAGCGAACTAATACAATATTTACATATATTACATAACAAATGACTACTAAGGCCATTTAAAATGCCTATTTTATTAGAGAGAACACTTGGTAATCATTATAGGAAATTCAGTATCTGGAATCAATTATTTATTCAAACTGAAAAATAGAAATTTAATCCCATGTACTTTTTCCCAGGGAAAGAAATGGGAATACCCTTTTCTACATACAACCTCTGAACTTATCACCCCACACAGAACCTAATCTTTGTCCTTATTTCAGCTTTTAGTGATTTGACTCCATCTGCTTTTGTTTCATTGTACTTATTCTGCTTCTTTTCAGAGCCCATATTCTGCAGCAAGGTATTTCATTAATGAACTGTAAATCTCTGCACTCTGTGGTCTTCTGACAGCCTTGCTTTGCAAATCCCCAAATCCCTGTAAAGCCTACAGTCTTCTTTCTCCATCCCCATCTCTATGGTAGCCACACTTCTATGTCACTTTAAATCTTCAACCCATCCTATATTTTCATTCTCAGAAGATACCTTTGCACCTTAGTTTATTGAGAGTACTAGGCCAGTGTCACAAACTCAAATGATGACAGGGTCCAGAGAAGTTTCTTGTGTGAATAGTTAGGGAGAGAGGGAGACTTAGTAGGGATTGACTGTAGCGGACCATATTGTAAATGACCTAGCAGGGACAGATGCCACTTAACTACACATCATTTCTGTGATGTTGTATTGGCAACCCTGAGTTTGTCTTTTTTTTTCCTTGTTTTTATTTTCTAAGAGGAGCATATAGCAGTACAGAAGATAATAGTGTAGATCAATACAACATATTTATTTGTGCCAGTTTGAACTCTTTGACAAAGGCCAAGGGGCATGAGATTCTGTACCTTCTCTTATCCACATTTAAAAATATTCATATCTTGGGGCGCCTGGGTGGCTCAGTTGGTTAGGCGACGGCCTTCGGCTCAGGTCGTGATCCTGGAGTCCCGGGATCGAGTCCCGCATCGGGCTCCCTGCTCGGCGGGGAGCCTGCTTCTCCCTCTGACCCTCCCCCCTCTCATGTGCTCTCTCTCTCTCTCATTCTGTCTCAAATAAATAAATAAAATCTTTAAAAAAAAATATTCATATCTTGGCATGTATGAGGTTGATTGGGGAAAGTATCTGTGAGTAATAAAGGGGAGTGAGACTGATGAGATTGAGATGGAATGTGTTATAGGGCTGACCCCTGGGGAAGAAACAGGGGAGGAAGGTTGGATAGAATGTCTTAGACTGCAGTACAATTCTAAGATATTTTTAGCAAGGCTCATTAGGAGTTCTTGAGCCAAAGTTGCCATTTGAAAGAGTTATGCATTTCACAGGAGTGTGTCTGCCTCAGTATTTATGTCATACTCAATCATCGTCTGAGAACCTTGTTGGAAGTAGGGCCTTGTATCAGTGATGGGTTCAGTCAATGATGCTCCCCATAGACAGAGATTTGAGAAGTGTGTGTTCATGGCTGCCAAAGAGCACCCCTTGTGCCACACATATCTGTGTCTACAGAGGTTTGGGAAACAACTCCGTACTTCCTTTGGTCTCTCTTCTTGTGAGGAAATTTAGAAGAGGGAGGTTAGTAGGACTAATAGACTTTATAGCTGTAGTTTATCTCAGAGCACAGTTGATAATCATTTTCCTCCTCTTCCACTATTCATTCTAATTGCTCTTCTTTCTCAACCATCATTTTGGCATCTGTGACCCAAACCTTAATTGCTGAGAGGTCTGAATCCTTGGTAACCCTTCTCAGACTCCATAAAACAAACTTAATTGTTTTTTTTTTCTTCTTCCTCTTTTCTTGATTGGAACCCTACATAGACGTAGATATGAAGACAACTCATGATGGGCAGTTCCAGATCGATGGTAACTTGGAGCCTCAGAGTCAAGTATTCTGTTTTGTTCCAGGGTCCAGAAACCTGTCAGGATCATTTTTAACTCTCTGGTACTGATGCCATGGCTTTGCTGCAGAATCTTAGGGACCTGTGTTGGGATTCCCCTGTTGAGACTTTCCATAAGCTCCATACTGCATGTTGTTCTGACCATTGACACCCATCAGGTCTGCTGGGTCATATGACCCAAATGACAGGGCTGCTTGCATCATAGCTTAAACCTACTACAGAGCCCTTTACTGCTCTGTATCACACTCAATTCTAGGAGTTTTCCATGTCACCAAGGAAATGAGCTAGAACAATAATCTTTGGCATGGAATGAATATGTTATCTCCTGAATCTGAAGAGGCTTACCAAGTACTATTCTTTTTTTACAGTAGGGATATCAAGATGCAATGATTTGTCTTGAACTTTGTCTTTAACTTTGGCATGCTGTTCACCATTGGACTCATAAAAACATCATGATAATGGTGAATCCCTGAATCTTTATAGGATTTATCTCCAACCTTCAAGTGCACATGTGTTTTCCCAATGCTTCCAGCATCCTAGCCACCACTTGTTCATTCTGACTGAGAAGTTTGATGTATTTGATACAGTGGGTTAATATAATATTCTCTGTAATGTCTAGTGGTCCAGATTTCAGATCTCTTCAGACTATATTTGAATAGGGTTTTTTTTTTTGTTTGTTTGTTTGTTTTTAACCAGGGGGTAAGAAAATTAACATAGCTCTGAGGAAAAACCGTAAGTAAATATTATCGTCTATCAAATGTGAATAAAACTCTTATCTGATCCTCCTCTTAAATCGAATTGAAAGCAACACATTTGCCAGATCAATGTCTGCATACCATGCGTTTGTGGCCTTATTAATCTGCTCTAGTAATGATACTTCATCTGGCATGGCAGCTACAACTGGGCCTATCACTTGGTTAAGCCTGTGGTAGTCCAAATCATTCTGCAGGGGCAAGACTGGCAATTAAGCAGAAGCATAATTGAGACTGCTTTCTGTCTTTAATGGTGACCATTCAGGTGGGATAGGGAGAGGATGGAGGGTATATATTTTTGGAGACATCCATTAGGCCTTTCCCACCATAATAGCTCTCATTCCGAAACAACAAACCCAATGTTGAGGTTCATCCAATTCCCAGGTATACCAATTTCAATTATATACTCTGAGACTAAGAAAATGACTCCTGGGTGGGTCTTTGGATTCAGTGTGCTACAATGAATCAGAATTTAGCCAGGACTTCACTTATTACCTGGCCTGCATAAGCCCCACCTCAAGGGATCAATGATGATGTATGATCCCCTCAAGGGATCAATGTCAACTTAGACGCTGTATCTAATAATCAAGATATCTGAGTATTTGCCTTTCTCCAATATCGAGTCACTCAAGTAAATGTTTGTAGCTCCCTTTGAGGAAAGATCTGGGAGGATCATCATAGTTGTACAATTGCCACAGTGTTGCAGTGTTTTGGAGATTTGGCTAGGATTTCGCTAGGGATTTGGCTACTTCTTCAATCAGTGGGTTCTGGATATGAGGATTAGTTTAGGTCAGAGATGAGAGCAGAGCATCATACCTTTCAGTGGAACAACCACCCTCTGGCTTCTGCTTCTCCATTATTGTATTTTTTTGGGTTGTAAATGTTAAGCAACATCCTTATTGGCTGTCAGTCCCCCCCCCCCCAACCCCCAGTACTGGAATTTCTTGGTGGTGCTGGTGCCCCTCTCACTACTACACTGCCATCAGCCTTGGGGAATAGTGTGTCCTCTTGAGATCCTTTGGTGGGTTTCTTTCTCTACATAATCTATTTCTTAATGTCCACTTCCTTTTCTCATCTTCTTTATTTTTTCATCTATCTGAAACATCATAAAGTGTTTCTACATGGAGAATGGCATAATTTCTCCATGCCTTAAGAGCTACCTTCACACAGATTGTGTCCCACATCCTGGCTTCTTGCCAGAGTGTTAAATCCCATCAGTATACTGGGAAAGAGCTTCTAAGTAAAGGAATCCTTACTTATCTATCTTATATTCTAACCCCTCTTGATCAAGCACCTTCAAAATCCATTTCCAGGGATTCTCTGGCCCCTGGTCATTATGCTATTTCTCACAGTTCCTTTTGTGTATAATCTCTTTCCTCCTTTATGAGGTTTAGCAATCCCTCCAGCTAGATTATATTGAGATTTAACCATAGTTGTCAGCCTAGCAGTCAGAAGAAGTAAGTATAGCTCTTGAGATACCTTTTGCCTTTCAGGTGAAATATTTCTCCAACATCTTTCAGCACTAAGAAGGTGCTAGCCTTTACTAGAGGAAACTGGACAACCTTTGCAAACTCTGAGTCTAAGGGGATAGTTCAGGAACCAGCACCTTTAGAGGTATGCACCATCCTCATCCATATTTCAGGTTCCCAGGTCTTAACAACTAGGTCTCTGATTTTAGCATAGCAGACCTGTCTTTGCTGAGCATTTAGACATCTCTGGAGCTCTGTAGATCTAACAGTTAGAGTTTCTGTTTGCTGCTCAGCTGTATCTACTCTTCCACTGTCTCTTTGTAATTTCCCCATGTCGACCCTCACGTTTAATTTTAATTGCTTGTGAATAGCTCTCAGTTTTTCATTATCCCTCCTTGGAGTGTCATCACAATGTAGCAGTAACTAGCCAGCTCTGCTGTCTTTGTAGTCATTGTTTCTTCCATATTTTCCAAAAGCATGAGTCATTGTCCCTGCAAGGATATATCTCTTTTAACAAGATGTTTTCTCAGGTCACTTTTCATGAAAATTTTAGTACTTGAACATCATGTGCCAGGAACTGTCCGTGCACCGTGTATCCTCAGGGCCATGTCCTTTGTCCATTGTTTAGAGAGTGAGCCAGACTCAGAGCCCCAACTTACCGTTTATTTACTTAGACTACTCCTACACAATTTGTACTAGTTTGGATCCTCTGAGACACAGAGTCAAGACAGGATTAGATATGCAAAAGCCTTATTGAAGAACAACCTGAGAGAAAAAATGAGGAGAGCTGTCAGACTACAATGCAGATCTGACTTGTGCGAAAGATAGAAGGAAGGGGAGGCTAGATAGGAAAAGTCTTAGACTGATGTAGTTTCAGTAAAGTTTCAGGAAGGCTGATGGGGAGCCAAAATTGCCCATCAGAGGAGTTCCACATGTTGCAGGAATGGGACTACCTTAATATCCCTGCCTTACACAGTCATGAGCTAAGAGTAGCCTTGGCACAGCATGGTGGTAGATCCAGAACACAACAGCTGGGCCCATCTGTCAGTTATGCAATCTAAAATTAGAGATCTGACAAGCTCCTTTTCAATACTGAGGGGTTTTCTGGAACATTGGACTTTTAGTGCTAAGACCAGGAGAGTACTGGGCAAACTGTGATGATTGGTCATCCGAGCCGTGACAGTGTCATCACCACCATCATCATCATTATCATCATCGTCAAATAAAATCCTAAACTTTTAGCACTAAAACCATCTTTTCATAACAACAAATAAACTAGATGTTTTATACAAATCAAAACATCTTTCAAACCTGATTTCTGTTCTCTGTCACTCTCTCATGTTCCAGTGAACAGCATGTTCCCTTATGTGACATTCTTAGAGCTTCTTCCAAGTATAGTTTTCAAAATGGATATAATCTTTCCCTTTCTTATATTCTCATTACAATCTCTTTTTCTTTCCTGAGAAAATTATAAAATTTACTTGCAAGAAAACTATACAAGTAAGTTGAGATGCTCCTTTAAGAATACATAGTTATCTCTGCATTTACCACAATAAAGCATCTGTGCTATCTCCATTCATGTATCTCTGAGCACATTGCTCTTCTCTTAACAATCTACCTTCTCTTCAAGTTCTCCAAGGAAATCCAGTCTTCTCCCCCTTAACTTTTCTTTCCTTCTTTTCTTTCTTTTCTTTTTTCTTTTCTTTTTTCTTTTCTTTCTTTCTTTCTTTCTTTCTTTCTTTCTTTCTTTCTTTCTTTCTTTCTTTCTTCTTCTTCTTCTTCTTCTTCTTCTTCTTCTTCTTCTTCTTCTTCTTCTTCTTCTTCTTCTTCTTTCTTTCTTTCTCTCTCTCTCTCTTTCTTTTTTGATTCCACATATAAGAGAAATCATATAGTTTTTGGTATTTTTCATCTGTCTGACTTATTTAGCATAATGCCTTCAAGGTCCATCTATGTTGTTGCAAATAGCAAGATTTCATTATTTTTTTACGGATGAGTAATAGTGCATCATATATTTAGATATAGATACCATTAGATACTATATATATACCACCACCATATCTATCATTTATCTATCTATCTATCTGTCTATCTATCTATCTATCTATCATCTATCTATCATCTATCTATCATCTATCTATGTATCATATATCTATGTATCTCACATCTTTTTTCTCCATTAACCCACTGATGGGCTCTTAGGTTGTTTCCATTGACTATTATAAATAGTGCTGTAATGAACATGGGGGTACATATATCTTTTTGTTAGCCTTTTTGTTTTCTTGGGATAAATACCCAAAAGTGGAATTGTTGGGTCGTATGGTAGTTCTATTTTTCATTTTTTATGAATGCCCATACTGTTTTCTATAATGGCTTCCCCATTTCATAGTAACATGGGACCAGGATCACAAGATTCCCTGGCTGCTAGAGCCAGGTGATCAAGAGGTGTCCTCTGGGCAGGAAACACAAAAATCAGGGCACCAGATGTGTGCAAAAGCTTCCTTCTAGGAAAGTGGGAAGATGGAAGAGAGTACTCCCTCTTGTTCTCCCCTAAAAGATTATTCTTAATAAGCCCTGGCCATTCTTGGAAACTGTTTTTTTTTTTTTTTTTCCTTCTGTCAGCTGTGAGCAGATTGCTGAAACATCTCCTGAAAGATGCCAAAGGTCCAGCTGGCCATTCAGACACCAGGACATGCCTAGGGATATTAATGTCATCAGTGGGTGGTCCATAAAATCCTATACTCTTCCTCTCTCCAACATTCCTATCTTTGGTAGGCTTATAGGGCAACACACATCACTAAGGAGAGGAATGGTAAGTCAGTCTATTTTGCAAATATCTAGTAGCCCTAGTATAGGAAACCAAACAGTGCCTACCCCCACCCCCCAATAGGTCCTAATCCCTGGAAACTGTGAATGTTACTTTATATGGTAAACTCTTTGCAGATGGGATTACATTAAAGATCTTGAGGTGGGAAGAGTATCCTCAGTTACCCAGGTGGGCCCTAAATGTAATCACAGTATCCTTATAAGGGAGAGATAGAGAGAGGTTTGATAAAGAAGAAAAGGTGATGTGACCATAGAAGCAGATATTAGGGTGATACAGATGGCGCCCACCAGTCTCTGGCCCTAGAAAGTGTTCCAACAGGCTCCTAGAGGTGAGGGTGAAATTAGATCCCTACCCTTCAGGTCAGCACTTTAATATAAGCAGGTGAGCCACCTTCACTTTAAGTTTGGGCACAACAGCTGCCTGGGAACGGGGCCCTGGGGCAGGTGAGTCTCAGCACGCTTTCCGTTTCTCAGATGGCTGTGGTCTTGTGGGTCTTGGGACACTAGCCCATTTGGTTTTCAAAATTAGATATTTGGGGGCTTATCTGTAGGGTGCATGTCTTAAAAGTTGGGGTGCCCCATGTAGGCTTCGATCCCTTCACTCCTCAACAAGAAGCTCTGGGTTTCGAGTTACTGCCCAGTTGTGGGTTGTGCACCAGGGGTGGGGTTTAAGGCTAGTTGTGTCGCACGGTCTCCTGCCTGCTTTGATGTGGTTTTCTTTTCATTTGCCAGATGTGTAGATGTCACTCAGCCAGGCTTTAAGATTTTTAACAAGGAAATTGTTTCATATGTAGCTGTAGACACAGATGAGTTCAGGATCTTCCTACGTCTTCATCTTGAGCAGTTCTTCAATTTCCACAATTTCTGCATAGTTTCTTCAGTGTACTTTCCAATTTATAGTTCTTCATATACTTTTATTTACTACCTTTAAGAATTTCATTTTCCTAGAGAGCAGGATTCAAGTTTATACCACCACAATGAATGAAAATATGTCCCTTCAAGGTAGCATGTACTCAGAGCTTGTTTTCAGTTTGTCTGCCCCATCAGTTGGCACTGATCTTTTCTACCAATGGGTTATTGTCTATTGTCTTGTCAGTTTTCTTCTATATTATGATTTCCTTAAGGTTAGGCAAATGTATTCCTAGAGTCCTGCATACCAAAAGCATATCTGTGTTTTAGGATGAAATTTATTAGATGCAGCCAGACTTATCTACTTAAAAATGATCATAGGGGACTTTTAAACAAATGTTTCCATATTTTGGTTTTTTCTGTATTTAAGTGTAATTTATCTAGAGTAAAATGCTCAGACACTAAGTGTGCCTTTCATTCAGTTTTGATGAATAAATAACAAGGCATGAAATATTTCTGTTACTTCCAAAAGTTCTCTCTGGCTCCCATCCAGTTAATGCCTATCCTCGAAGTAATCACTGATCTGATTTTTATCACTGTAGGTTAGTTTTGCCTATTTTATAATTTTATATAAATGGAATTACGCAACTTAGGGTAAAACAACAACAAGGTAAGACATATATTGTAAAATTTATAGGTTAATATTTTGCTTCATTTGTTATCATAAATAAAGTCTTATTCATGGCATGCATTGACTCAATCTGAAGTCCAATGGAAGAAGGCAGGTCCACTCACTACATTTCCTGAAGCGTTAGAGTTTCCTTTTGTAGACTCATATATTTATTTATCTGCTAGTCCATCATTGTTTCTCTTTTAAAATCTAAGAGGCTTGGAGCTCAAGGTAATATAGCAGAAGGAAAGAATATACACACATCTACAGACGCACATAAACACACACATACTTAGCATATGTAAATAGAAAGAATTGTTATATCTCTACTTTGATAATTGAAAACATTTCAAGTTAGCTACTTCAGAATAAGTCTTTGTCCTTGATCTACCTTTCTTAAGATGTTGTATCACAAACTTTTTAAAACTATTTCATTTGTATTCTCACTGAATGAAAATAGCTTGAGGAGTCTTGTTTTCCTTTATCTCTCTGGAATGTATTACATTTTTTAAAATGTCTGAGTCTGCCTAATTGTTATTTTTTTATATTAAATTACATCTCTTTAATTTACCCGATAATGCAAGGTGATATGGGGATTTTTTATTTTTTAAAAAAATTTATCTTAGCTAATTTTCTAATAAAATCTTTAACCTTTTATCAGCATTAGCATAGTCTAATTCAGGTGAAAAATCACCTCCTTGCCTGTGCTGCTTCAAGACTATATTTTTGGTAAACCTGTTGCTGATTCTGCTGAGACCAAGAATATGACTATTTCTATTATGTACCCTCCAAAACCTAGCTCATATAAATACTTTCTTTGCTTCAAGGATTTTTCTTTTTTTGGTGGGGGGGAAGGGGAGAGTAATTTTGTGGTTAATATAGTATAGTTAAGGTAAAATTTTGCTGAAATTGTTGGAGTTTCTTAGTTTCTGGCATGGGTAGGATACTGAGAGTGCCATCCAAGTTATGTTAAAGATTAGAGATTATTTATATATTTTACTACTGTAAAAGCTTCTGAGTTTGATAAGGAATAACAATTAAAATGAGAAATTCTTTTCAATCTGTTGGAGCACTTTTTAAACTTTTGATGTGGAAACTTTGGAACATATATAAAAAGGTAGAGAGTAGAGTATGATAAACCCTCCATGTGTCCTGTCACCTGTTTCAATCCATGGTCTGTTTATCTCATCTAATTCAAGCAAATCCAAGACATCATATAATTGCACTATGGAGTGGTGCTAAACAGTATGAGACAAATACTATACCTTTTTGTGATAGCTTGTCAAATGTTTTAACTTTAAATATTCAGAATTTCAAAAAGTGTTCTGATTCTTGAGCTTAAACTTTCTGGAACCATCTTTTGCTCATTTAACTTAGAGTTGATATAAATTAAACTTATTATAAAATGTTACTTACTATAATTATATCCTGCCACCTGATTTTAATATTTTGCCATAAGAGGGAATATATAGTTTCATAAATTGAGACACTGAATGCATATTCTTTAGCTGATCTGATAATTGGCTAAAGTATTACCATCTTATGAAATTACTTCTTCTCGACAATTATATCTTATCTTACCATTTTTTGGTGTAGATAATACTCTGCTTTAACTTTTTTTTTTTAACCATTTGCTTGATTCTATTTGTATTATTGTTAATTGGATATCAGTATTTATTCAACTATCATATACAGAAAGCTATAGATAGACATTGTGGATTCAAGATGAATAAAAACCAGTTTCAGTCTACTGGAAAGGATGATGCATAAAAAGTGAGCTGTGCAATACTCTGTATTAAGTACAATTATTAGAGATAAGCACAGGTTATTATGAGAGCAGCAAGGAGGACAATGACCTAGATTGGGATAGTCAAGAAGGCTTCCTGGAGGAGGAATGCATGAGTCTTAACATCTGAATAATGGAATCTTGGGAAAGAGGTGCAGGAAAGATGACATGAGAAAAGGCATAGAAGTGAGAAATTATATGATGGGTGTGTGTACAGTGAGTGAGGGCGATTGCAAACAGAGTGGTTCTACTAGAGTCAAACCTGAGGCAGGAAGGTGTACTAGACAAAACCAAAGAAGTACTTATAGGCTGAATCTTTTCCAAGAAGGAAGCAAAGTACATACCCTGTAACTAAATAAATTAGTTAGATAGAAGAAAATAGTAGAACTGCTTATATTTACTTTTTCTTGTTTCTCTAAAAACATATTGGTGTGCATGTTTCATGTGTGTGTACATGTGTAATGGATGAAAAAACATATATATACTAAGGGTAGATACTCAAATTGTTTTACTCAACAAAAATGTTTGGAGGCTACTGTTTTTGATCATAGGTGGCCTTATATGACTTACTAAGGAATCTGATCTTCATCCTAGGGTCATGAGAAACCTAGAAACATGAACAATGATAAGATCTGGTTTGTATTTTAGCTAAGTTACCCTGATAGTTGTGAGAATGGGTAGGAGGATAATAAAATTATAGGAAGGGAGACCATTTAGGACGCTGTTGCAATAGATCAGAAGAAAGATAGTGAGGACCTGAATGAAACTGAAGTGCTATATGCAGATTGAAAAAAACGAAGAAGAAGCAGTTAAAACATGCAGAACTTGGTAATTGATTCAATGTGGGGGTAAAGTAAATAGATGCAGAAAGAATCAAGGATAACTCTTAAGTCTTTAGTTTGGGTGATGAATATTGTTCCTCCCATCAAATGAGAGAGCACAGGTAAAGGAGGAGATGGAAGGCAGCTCTGATGGGTTTATCTTCTGACATGTATTTGACTTTTGGATAGTAAGAGTGAAGACAGTCATGCTCGATCATTCATTCAATGAACTTTTGTATCTATGCAGTCCAAAGTATTACACCCGCTTCTGTGGAGCTATCTAGGAGGAGAATATATAGCCTTCTTTTAATGTACTCCCAATGTAGGTCAAGAAACAATTGGAATTCACTAAGGAAATGATAGGTAATGTATATGGCTACCAAGTACTTACAAGAAGGTGATTGATGCTCTGGGAAGACTGAAGGAGGCTTCTTGGTCATCTACCATAATGCATATAGCCCTCAATAAAAATTATCGAGTTACGTACTTTTCCTATTTTTAGCAGGAATTCATTCATAGAAAGAATCATTGTTTCTGAAAGTCTGAGCAGTGCACATTCATAGACTATGTTTTATTATCATATTAGCTACAATTCAATAGTGAAATCAAAGTAGAAAATAATCATATATGAGATTCTTATATCTCTTTGTCACCTATGATTTAAATGATATGCATAGGCATTTAAAACACCAATTGAGGACAAATTTTATTGATTTCTTAATGGTGTTAATAACAACTTCTTCCTGTTGTTTGGTCCGCTCATAAGTATAATAAACACTGACAATTTCAAGTAATTCTTAGAGTAAATTTTCTGTGTAACTTTTCATAGTAAAGTTAACTTTGCCTTTCTGAAAATGTGAGATGCCACTGTGCATCCAAATCAATGTTAAATTTTAATATAAAAATTCATAGATGGTGAGTGGAAATATATAGCAATGTCTGATTATTTACTATTTTCTATCTCTTTTCTTATTTCCTTGGATGGGATTAATTAAAAATAGTTTTTTTCTTCTTTTGCAAATAAAATATCAAAATATTCTCTCTATAGTTTTAAATTTATAAAGATGATTGTATGTTAAACTAAGACCACATTAAAACTTCAAAAGGGTATAAAATTACCAAATTGATTAGTTATTATACTTTTTATTTTATTATATCATATACTTTGTGTTTTTAAATTTTAGTAGTTGATGCTTTATTATATTATATAGTAGACATTAAGTGCTTTAACAACGATTGATTTATTTAATCCTCAAGGCATCTCTATTATTATCTATTTACATACTGGGAAACTTAACAGAAAGATAAATAACTTGCCCATGTCATAGTCACTAAGTAGTCCAGCGGAGATTTTCAAATCAGAACATAGTATCCAAGCCTTGGTTATTATGTCACATTCCTCTCTTCAGTAAACTTCTTAAGGTGTTTTTTCACCAGAGGTGATGATGAAAAAAATGTATGTATACACAAATATATTTGCTGTTTTTAAGGTATACACTCCATCTTTGTCTGATTTACTAATTTGAGGCATAACAGAGAAACCAAGCATTTGAGGAACCAGATTTTTTGTGTTCCCCTGTTCAAAAATAAAAGTGAAATCAGATGGCATTGTTTTCTGAAATGGGTTGATGGTTTCCTGAAGAACTGTCTGAGTAGGTGTACCTTGAAGACATATCTATTCAACATGCTGTCTCAATTTTATAGCTCAGCTTTGAAAATCTAAAACAGAATAAATTAAAACAATTTCTCCTTGGAGCTGCAATTGGTCCTCTTCTAATCTGAAGCCAATGAGACCGTGACAGCACATTTTAGTTCTCATATGCTACCTGAAAGTCAAAATTAGGAACACAAGGGCTGTGAGAACTAACTTAATGCATGTGAAAAACAGCACGGTGCAATTGCTTTGAAGAGGAAAAACAGTGAATGCTTAAGAAAATGTGAAAGATTCTTTTTGTTACCCTGAGAGGAAACAGTTCAAAACCTGAAAATGGAATTGCTTTTATAATAAGTATGTTTAATGCAAATTCCATTCAGGACACAAAAGCTAGATGGGCATGTATTTCTTATTTGATAAAGGAGTAATTTAAAAGAGAATGTACATTATCTAAGGTTTCATAACATTGTACCTTAAGGGGATTAAGATATCTAAAACCTTTGAAGTCTGCAGATTTTATTTTATTTACTCACAAGGATGGAGTTCTTCAGTGATTTGTTGCTCTAAGAAAATTACCCATTAGCGTTTGTATTGATTTGCCTTTCTCAAAATGAAAGAAACAAATGTAATTCATTAGCACTTTATTATTGAATCCTTTTAATATGAAATATCAAGAACTTGGGTCCTTATTAACCTGCAAAATGATTAAAGAAATGCTTTCAAAGTTGGAAAAGAATAGGAAGTAGAACTTAATTTGTACCTAGGATATCGGATGGATTCACAACTGGCTGTCATCAGTTTTTGCTCCCTAGTCTTCCTGAAATGCAGTTGTCGTCTCTCCTATTATTATGAAGATGACTACATTTATTAAATTGGTTCATTTTCTCAACTAGGTTTCTGTAAACTATATTGTGCATTTCTGCAAATGTGAATCCAAACGCTACCCAGTATTCAAGGATCAGTGAAAGCCTCACTTCACCCCTGAAGTCTTTTCTGATGACCTTGACAGACCTTGCTTTCCTCTCAATTTCCGTAGCACTCAGTAGGCTCCAGCGGTTTTGGCTGGTGTGCCATGGCACAGAGCATGTCAAAAATGGGGTGTGATTGGGGTGCCTGGGTGGCTCAGTCGGTTAAGTGGCTGCCTTCGGCTCAGGTCATGATCCCAGGGTCCTGGGATCGAGCCCCGCGTCGGGCTCCCTGCTCGGTGGAGAGTCTGCTTCTCCCTCTCCCTCTGCCTGCCTCTCTGCCTACTTGTGCTCTCTCTCTATCTCTCTGTCAAATAAATAAATAAAATCTTTAAAAAAATATATAAAAAAAAAAATGGGGTGTGATTGGAAAGTAGCAGCCATACTCTGGGTAGCAAGCCTTTCTTTTTTATCATATAACTACTGGTTAACCAAGAAGAGATTTCACTTAAAATACATGTGTTTTTTATCACTTTATTAACAAATTATTTACTTGTATTAAATATACACTAAAACAGAAATTCTTAAAGGATGAGAAAAATAAGTAAAAATCACCATTTTCACATTTTCTTGTAAGACAATGTGTAGCCATTCCCTACAGTGTGTATAGCTGACTGACTCTGATGTCACTTATGTATAAACTATGATTTGATAAGTTAAAAAGCATGTATCTTGGGGCGCCTGGGTGGCTCAATCAGTTAAGTGTCTGCCTTTGGCTCAGGTCATGATCTCGGATATTGGGATTGAGCCCCACATTGGACTCTGCTTGGCGGGGAGTCTTCTTCTGTCTCTTCCTCTGTGCACGTGCCCTCTCACTCTCTCTCAAATAAACAAATAAATCTTTGTAAAAAAACCAGCACATATATCTCATCTTATTCTAAATATTATTGTATGTACTTTCAAAAATGTGGGAATGGCAGTAAGATGAACAATTAAGATGTGAGGGAATGAGCTCTAAGAAAAAAGGGAAAAAAATAACATGAAACTAGAAATAAACTGTATGCTGTAAAATACTGTATTTTTGCTGAAAGTTGGCAGCAATCACAATTTTTGTTATTTCTAATAACAAGTACAAAGACAGGAATGCGATCAATTTCAGGGCTCACAATGTCTACATAATTTAAAAGAAAAAAAATAAAGCAAAGAATACGTATGTGTGGCAGAGGACATATCGTACATAGTTCAATAAAAGCCAGTTTATTGAGAATGGAGAAAGATCCACACAAAGTAATCTCCTTGAGCTGCCTTTTGATTTAGCTTGATTCAGGCATAGATTGAAGAGCAGTGATTTCTGACAGATCTGGGGCCAGTGGCTTATCAGTGATGCAGGAAGGCCAGGTCCAAGGACCCAGGGGGGTTTCTGCAGGACCATGCAAGTTGGAAATCAAACATGAGCCAGTTGGAGGTGAAAGCAGAGTTTATTGAAGATACAGAGAGAGTAGATACAGACAGAATGAGTGTCAGGGAGTCTCATAAAGGAAAGGAGGCAGTCTCCTCTTTGCTTGGGGTCTGAGATTTTTACTGGTGATTAGGCATCCAGGAACTGGTCAGAACAAGGACAGGGTCCAGGTATCCTTCATAAATCACTTATTCCCTGAAGCCAGGGGTCTTGGTGTCAAGGTGTTTAGAATCAGTGGTCTTGGAGTTCTCTCTCTCTTTTTTTTTTTTTTTTATTTTATTTTATGGTCGCTCCTTAGTTGTTATCTATTGTGCTGGAAGACTACAAAGATAGCATTATCTCTGTCCCTTACAAGGAAGCCGTAAGCTATTTGCATTACAAGGCATGTGTAGAGTGGGGTGGGGGTGCAGGCCCTAGCAAGAATAGAAGCTGGACAAAGGAAAAAAGAAACAACTCTTTTTTTATGGGATCCATGGGGTCCCTTCAGTTTCCCTGTCTCATCAGAATCAACAAATTTAAAAATACATTTTTTTTTTTCAAGTTAAAGACCTCCTCCAACTGGAGAAAAAAAAATCCCAAACGTGGTATTCTGGAGATGGTGTGAAGCCCTTCTCTCCCTCTTTTGTCTTTGAAAATCCCTTTAGTAGGGAGCCATTAATAGCACTGAGCTTGTAACAGGGGTGGGGTAGCATTTTACAATAGCAATCTCCTTCACAAGATCTTGGATCCTGTTAAATAACAAGTGTTTTTCTTCTTATCTGTACTTTTGATGAGTTAGCTAATCATTCTCAACCAGCACACCACCCCAGACTAAGCAATTTAAAAATCACTGAGGTGAACCCTTATCTTCACTATTTTTTTTTCAAACTTCTCCAGGCAACTCTAATGGACAGCCATTTGAGGACTATTGTGTTTTGAACCGTGTGAAGGCAAACCGGCTGCTGAGGTTGGGGACGATAGTTATAGAGGGTTTCTTTTTGGAGACTGGGTAATCTGAAAGGGGAGGGAATGATAAATTGAGATGAGATAGGAGGAGAGGGGTGGGCAATAAGGTGTAAGGCCCGGGCTACCATTGAAAAATCACCTCTGGTGGGTATGACCAGAGCACTTTTTAGAATACGGTATCTAAGTTTCAGTTTGAAGTTTTTATGTTGTTATAACTTATCCCCAATCCCATGCTTCCATAAATTCTGTTGTACTATTTGTATTTCATGTGTGGGTGGGTTTATAGGAAGTGGATCAGGGAAAAGGGCTGAAATGAATCCCGTATCTGGGTTGAAACGAGACACAGAGCAGAACAAAATAGAGCATTTAGATGTATGATGACTGGAAAATGCAGAAGTGATGTGAGAAAGTCTCTTCTTTCCAAAAATTACAAGGTGATTTCCAAAAGAAAAAAAATAGGGTTTGGATTGGAGGTAACCGACCTATGTGTCAAAGTTTTAGAATGAAATCAGTTTGGAAATCATTATCTCAACTAAGCTTGACGAATTAATGAATTGCATGCCTTAAGGCAGTCTTTGTAAATGGAGAAACAGTTAAATTTCTGGGCCTACCTGTTAAGGTCACTGCTGATAAATGACAATAAAAACCACAGAGAAGCCTTATATTTTTGACCTCAAAGGGGAAAGGTGTATGCAACCAGCTCATCTGAAAGTGATGGTAAATAATTAAAGTCCAAGTAAAAGTTGGTGGTTGGAGGGGTGGCAGGGTGAGGGATACTGTTCTTTCTGATCCTAACAAAGTGCAGGTTCTGTATAAACATCGGTGCCGTGAGTTTAATACTGACTCCTTACAGCCTATCCTTATTTGTATATAACAACAAAAGCTGAAAGCACAACAGCAATGAAATCCTAACAGCTTTCCCTATAAGGTAATACAGAGTACACTAATTGGCAATAGTTGAATAGTCATAGATAAAACATTCTCTAGAAACCAAGCCTGAAGTTTATCAAGAAACCAAGGCATACTTCATATATACTTTCCCCTAAGTTAGCATGTGCTTTTGGGAGTGAGCATAAATATCTTTATTTTTAAAGTGTGAGATAGAGTATATGTGGTCCAACAAGTTGGAAAAAAAAAAATTGGCAAATAAATTAAGCTAAACAAATTTGCAAATTTTAGTACTCACAATTTGGAGCTGTCCTTAAGTAATTCTTTGTGTTGTGGATCTAACTTGACTTTCTTAACAACTTCTGTGTAATATCTAAGAAGGTACTAGCAGAACGTATTGCTCAAGATTCTTGTTTTCTATAAAATTTCTATAATCTTATTAATTTATGAACCTGGGAAAAGTAAGCTTCCTAGAGGTCAACCAGATTCTGAGCTTCCATGGTGTCATTCACCAAATCATTACCATAGGAACTAGGTACTAGAATCCTTCCATGTTACCGGATCTAATGACCAAACTCAGATCCTTTCAGAAGGATTTGTTTATGCCAGAGGTTTTCGTTTTTGCTTTAATTAAGGCAAAAGGAAGTTTATGGTAAGATTTTTAAAAATAAATTGTGGGGTAACTTCTAATTTTTGTAGCTTCACTAACCATGACAATATATTTTTTGCCATCCAGCAGTCTTTCTCACAGGAGGTGCTAGATCCAAAATATAGCCACATTTATACATAGTGCTATAAAATGGTTTTAATTTATCAGCAATATACTGATAAAAGATGATAGAAGAAACTTGTCCCTCAAGCACCAATTACAACATTTTTAAAAAGTTCGTTTTTAGAATGTCTCAGTTTATCTTACTCTTCTGATATCTCTACTATATCATGTTAGCATATGAGAATGGCTATGCCGATGATAAGAGAGAAGTGTGATTCCTTTCCTTCCTCCCTTCCTTTACTTCTGTCTCCCATTTTCTTTATAGTTCCTTTTATTCTGATAGTTAATAGCTCACAAACTCTTTCCATCTTCACATTTTTTTCCTGATCCTTATAGCACTGGCTCTTATTTGCAAAATAATAACAATTATAATAGGAGCCAGGAACGTTTATAGTCTTTTAGTGTTCTCAGAATTAAGGTTGGATGTCCTTACTTTTACCAAAGTTGAGATTGTATTTGTTATACTTACGTTACCTTTTAGAATTCTAGACAAAACAAAAGACTAAAGCTTGGTGATACGTGATCAAAGAGCTAAGATATAGATCTTTTACAAAAACATTATAATATTTGTAAAAGACCCATCCAAAAAGCCAGTATTTTTCTTGGCTTCACTGTAATTTTTTTTTTTTAAAGATTTTATTTATTTATTTGACAGAGAGAGACACAGTGAGAGAGGGAACACAAGCAGGGGGAGTGGAAGAGGGAGAAGCAGGCTTCCCGCCGAGCAGGGAGCCTGATGCAGGGCTTGATCCCAGGACCCTGGGATCATGACCTGAGCTGAAGGCAGACACTTAACAACTGGGCCACCCAGGCACCCCAACTACACTGTAATTTTTACCTCTCAGACGTATTCAACACTGGTGCAGGAAAACAAAAAACAAAAAACAAAAAACCTAGTAATTGAGGAGGAAGCTAAAATAATAAGCTCCCCTTTACTTTTAATAATATATATTCTAAAACCATTCCTTCGTTGAAGCCAGTCGCTTGCTCCTTATCTCCCAAGGTAAGCACTATCAACCAAAGTAGATCAGCACAGAGGGGTTCCTGGAAAGGGGAGAATGTTGAGAATTTCTTGCCTCTTCATCTGTTAGGTAGGAGTTCTTCCTGGTTGTATCAGCCAGATATGAAAGGATGATGGAGTTGCCATTGCTGCAGAAAGTGGTATGCCAAAAGTATATTTTTGATTCTGTTCAACATATTTATTATTGCCTTGAATAAAGATACAGAAAACCTACCTACCAAATTGTGGATATCACAAAAAGGAGTCATTGGATAACATGATTTTTTTTTTTAAATGTTGATTGACAAGATCACTGATCAAATGTAACAAGGTAGCATTTAGTAGGATAAGTGAAAAGGTCTGAGTTAAAAAAATAAATGTGGTTTAATAACCATTAGTAGCATGTTCTGGGAAAAATCATTTGCTTTATTCTTTTTAGCTCCAGACAACAAAGCTAGTTAAAATGAGAAAAAAATTACAGCGAAAAAGGAAAATCTATGTAACAGTTCAAATTGGGCAGAACTTTGAAAATACTGTATTCCTTTTAAGTGCAACTGAAAAATTAAATCTTAACATTAGAACATCAAGAGTTGAAAGAAACCCTAAAGGTTATCTAAATTTTACCTTCTTTTACTTATATCTATCTCTGTCTTTCTATTTATATTTGCATATTCATATTCATATGTGAGGAAACTGAGGCCAAGTGAGACAAAGTAACTTTGTGAAAGTCTGATGGGAAACGGTGGGACAGTGATAAATGCTAAGATCCCAGCCCTAGACCCCTTGCACTGTAGTCTGCTATCTTCCTGGTGTGCTGGTGATTATTTCATTAGGAGAGGGAAGTATGGTAACCTTCTACCTTATATTTTATCTGTTTTTTTTTTTATTTTGGTATGGTGTTTTCTGAAATAGTATGTCAATTTAGGTGGGGAAACAGGACTTTGAATTTTCTAAGAAGTACACAACAACCCAAGCTAACATGGAGACAAGTGTGTTCACTAGATCAATTAAGTGTTAATTAATCATAAAAATAGATAATAATAATAAAATTATATAATATATAATATACAATAAAATTTTATTTTATAATAAAAATTATTTCATAATAAAAATTTTAAAAATTATATATAATAATATATACTATTATATATTATTATTAAAATAATAAAAAATAGGGGTGAAAGGACTTTAAGAGATTTGTATTTCTTATTTCTTATTTTCAGACAAGACTGTGCATAATCTATTTCTGTAGATGGTCAGCTCTTCAGCTTAATTCAAAAAGTTTAACTTTTCTCAGTGTCAGTAGGCCTCTCCCTTGTTTTACAGACTAATATCATTATGACCATATGTGGTTTTTCTTTTAATTCTGACTGTAGTTACAATGCACAATAGCTGGCCTCCAATCTCTCTATACGTAATCCTTGAAAATAGTTACCAAGTATCCTATGTGTCTTATTATATCTGTGGGGAGCTAATTATAATTGTTATTACCTTAAATTACAAATTCTATTTTCCAGTCCTCTGATTATTTTATACATTACCAATTACTATATGTTTTAAGACAGTTTATTTTTAATTCAATTCCAGAAGTGAACTCTGTGATTACAAGGACTGTCTATCATGTTCACCACCAAACTCCTAGCCTATAATAATGTGTAGCACACACTAAATATTCTATAAGTATGTGTTGAATAAGGATAATTAAAGTTAAAAAATATCATATTTTGGAATAAGTATCAGGACATGGTTATGATAGTCTTTTCTTCCCTTTCTATATTTGTATGTATTTCCATTTTGTATCTTTATAGTTTGTTGTAAAATTTTTATCATCTTTCAGCCTGATTTTATTCCTAATTAAGACATTCTTGACATCATTTGTTTATTTTGCAGATATTCCCAAATATTAGAAGATATATTTTCTTTTTAAGAAAACATATTCTTATATATTTGTGAACTTACTCAATTTAAAGTGTATAGGTATGCAATATGTATGTGAAAGAATTGATAAGAAAGGGATTTGGATATGAATGACTGATTTAATTCTTCTGTTGTTTTCATCCTCCTTACTGTATCACCACATGATTGATTTGCTCACTAATCTCCAAAATATGCCTAATAGAAATAATACCAGGAAACTTCTCAGTTCATCAGTGCTTTGATCTAGTCGACTTGACCATTTAGAGATAGCCTCAGCATTACAAATTAATCTATTATCCACAAAATGAATATTCATGATGTGTCTACTGCAGATGTGACTACATTGGTAAAAGTTGGGCCAGTTGCAATTCCTACCTATGAATTATCTCACAGTCTGTTTCTTTCTTTCTTTTTTTTTCATTTTTAAGATTTTATTTACTTATTTATTTAGAGAGAATGAGCACAAGTGGGGGGAGGGGCAAAGGGAGAGGGAGAAAGAATTCCAAGCAGAGGCCAAGCTGAGCACAGAGCACAAAGTGGTGCTTGATCCCAGGACACTGAGATCATGACCTGAGCCGAAATCAAGAGTCACACACTAACCAACTGAGCTACCCAGGCACCCTTCTCATAGTGTGTTTCTAAGAAGAAGTGTAAAGCCCCAATTTTGGCTCAATGTAATAATAAACGTATATGCAAGATGTAATGGTATATGTGAGAAAGAATGTTTCCTAGTTATATGGAATAGGAATTTGCAGCCTGGCAGAGCTATTAGAGGGTAATTCAAAAGTAAGATTCCCATACAAAATAGGGTATTTTTTGTAAGACTTGTGAAGATTGTTGTGAATGTTTTCTTTGGACTCTTGCAAAATTACTTGCCTATACTACTGACATGCTGTTCATACTACACTCTTGTGAATTGTTAGTCTTTTTTTTCACGCTCATACCTTCTCCTTATTGAGCTTATAAAGCTTCTCATGGTAAAAGCTGTGTCTTCCCTGTATCCCCTTCCAGCCAGTCTTTGTATAGCACATCGCATTCACGTGATTCACCAAATGTTTACTTTAAGCTCACTGTGTGTCAGATATTATTATTCTAGGTGCCAGGGATAAAGCAATGAACAAAATTTTTAAAAAGTTCGTTTTTAGAATGTCTCAGTTTATCTTACTCTTCTGATATCTCTACTATTCTCTGTTAAATCATGTTAGCATATGCGAATGGCTATATAAATAAAAAATATATATATAAATAAAAAATAAAGCCCCAACCCTCACAGAGATTACATTTCTGTGAGATAAGACAGACACTGAAGAAACAACCCAGTACATATATAATGGGTTTGACAGTAATAAATGCTATGGAAAAAACAGGTTTGGTAAGGGAGGTAGAGCATGTCAAGGAAATAATTTTTTACAGAGTAGCCAGGGGAAGTTTCAGTAAGAAGGAGGGGATATTTGAGCTAAGACAGGTGTGCATATATCTGAGGAAAGAGCTTCCAAACAGAAAGAGTAATGTAAAGAACCTTAGACTGATAGTATTTGGTTTGTGTTAGGAAGAGAGAAAGGACTGTTACCAGAGGTGATGAGGGACGGGGAGAGTGGAAGAACGTCAGGTGAGAGAGCGTTGAAGGGCATGGGTAGATCATGAAGGTCATGGGAAGGAACTTTAATTTTACCTTGGATGAGATGACAAATGATTAGAGACTCTGACTGGAGAGGAGAGAAATGATCTTGTTTACTTTTTAAAAGGGTAACAGTGGCCCCTAAGTAGAGAAAGAACTGGGGAGTACTGAGGCAAATTGAAGCTGGGCAATAAATTAGAAAGCTATTTGCAATGTAGGTGACCTTGGACAACATGGGGATTAGAGGCACTGACCCTTGTGCAGTCAAAAATCTGTATATAACTTTTGACTCCCCCAAAACTTAACTACTAATAGCCTACTGTTGACTAGAAGCCTTAACAATAACATAAACCCTTCCTTAACACATATTTTGTATGTATGTTCTATGTACTATATTATACTGTATTCTTAGAATAAAGCAAGCTAGAAAAAGAAGATGTTACTAAGAAAATCATAAGAGAAATACATTTATAGTACTTTATTGAGTTTATTGATGCTGTAAGTTTATGTCATCTGCCTACAAGATAAATTGTCTGTCAGTGACTATATCAATATTGTTCAATATATTTATTGAAAAAAATCCACGTATAATGGGCCCACACAGTTCAAATTCGGGTTGTTCAAGAGTCAACTGTGCTTCAGACAAGAGTTAATAGTAGTTTGGATTGCACTGTAAGTAGTAGAGAGTGTAAGAGGTAGTTGGATCATGGATATGATTTGAAAGAACAATAAAAAGAACGAAAAATACTTGGTAATAGATTGACCACTAGAGTATTTGGGTGATGGATTAGCTGTGAATTTTGAGAAAAAGTAATCAAGGATAATATAAGGTTTTTAGCCCAAGAAACAAAGGATGGAGATACCATCCATCAGACCATCATGGCATGTGGAGTTGCTATGTGGAAGACTGCAAGAGAAGAGTGTTTCACATAGAAATCCAGAATTTGTCTTTTGTATTCCCAGATTGCCTTCTCTACATACAAGTGGAGATACAAAGTAGGCAGTTAGATATATGGGTCTAACATTTGCAGAAAAGGTTTGGATTTGACTTAATGCTTAGTATTGATGCAAAAATAATGTTTATTGTTCATTGATTCACTCTTTCAAATGTTAACTAATACTTTAACAAAATTGGAAAAATCAAACAAATTCTTGCTTTCCAGATAAATATTTGAAAATGGTATCTGCTCTGCTTCAAACAATTAGGTATTTGACTTACCATTCTTGAGAACAAGGGGGTTTTGGAATCTTTTTCCAATTAGGCAAAGGAATTTAGACTATATTTTACTTGAAATGGAATCTCAAAACTTACTGATAAATGGCTTTATTATACTAATTGCTTTTTCTTTATTTCCATAGTCTGTCACTGTGCCAGAGGGAAATTATATTGGTCTTAAAGGATTTGTTCTTCAAATGGCCACGTAGGTCACAACACAAAAACTTACTTAGTTGGTGGCAAATTATTATTTAATGATTTGTCCCCAGTGTCTTTCTGGTGGCTATATTTAAAATCATTGGTCTATAATTGCTACCCTTTATGCATATGCATGCACATATATTTCATTTATAATCTTTAGACACATTTTTCATTCAAATATTCAAAAAGCACTGTTATTTAAAGACTCTGCAATAGCATAGAGCCATTTTTCAAGTATTCTTAAGCCCATTTGTACAATCAGAGTTTGAAAAATGATGTAAGGGGTTTGTAGTTGACATTTGGGAAACTATTATCTCAGAAGGAATAATTGGATGCTAGGGCATTTTTAAGACTTTACACATTTTGAATGACCTTATGCTTAAAACACGCCTGATACAGTTGAAATGCCCTTATGTTTCTTTCCATTCTCTCTCTACTTTGAGACTTTGTTGATTATCTCCAGTAGTATTCTTTTCATATTTAGAGAACTCAGACACAGGTATAGGTGTGAAGAGAAAAACCGTGGTCCAAAATAGCATGGTTTGACATCATGATTGCAAAATAATGTGAGATAAGTATTTATTGAGTTAAATGAGTAGAAAAATGAAGAAAAAATAATCAAGGATGTGATAGGTCATTTCCACATATATTTCAAAAGTACTTTTAAGAAAAACCATTTGACTAGGTTCTTTCATGTTGTTTTAATATCTTTCTTGCTATTTGTGTTAGTGAATTGTCCTGAAGAATATTTATACCCTCGTATACCCAAGATGATAATCCCCAAAGTACTAATGCAATGTGATCCCAATACATATATTGATACCTTTTATAGTGTATGTGTATGTTTTTTTGTTTTTTGTTTTTTCTTTCTGTCTTATCCATAGAAAATGATACCATCTACTGGACAGACATGGGCTTCAATAAAATTAGCCGAGCTAAAAGAGATCAGACTTGGAAAGAAGATATCATTACCAATGGCTTGGGAAGAGTGGAGGGGATAGCTATTGACTGGATTGCTGGTATAATCCATGGCTTTTTCTGTTCTTGTTGCATACCTATTTTGTTAGCATCTCAATCTCCTTCATAAAAATTCTGTTTCTAACTCATAACAGTTTTTTTTTTTTTTTGTACTTCTAGCCACAGGGATAAATAGTCTCTTTTGCTCTTGGCTTCATCCTTTCTAATGCTTTAGAGTCTTTAGACGAGTGTTTTTATGCAGAAGTAGATTATATAGTATTAACTTGGCCCAAATCTCCTGGGAACTGTGAGGCAGGTAAACAAAAGTGTTAGAAGTTCTCTTTTGCCTGGAGTCAGTAGAAAGTTAAAATAGATCCCTTCTTCAGGTGAGAGAAGTTTCAACTTATTTTTAGCATACAAATGTATCATTATATGGTTTAAACTGCAGATGTGTGAGCTTGGGAAGTATTTGCATTTTAGTTTATTTACAGCTTTCCGCTTAGGAAATGTACACATTAAAAAAAAAATAGGAAGTAAATGATTTCTTGATAGTTATGTGAATGCTCAGAAAGTTAATTTTAGCCATAACTAATAAATAATTTTCTTTCTCACAACCATATTATAAACACATCTGTATTTCTCCTAGGTAACATATATTGGACAGATCATGGTTTCAACTTAATTGAAGTTGCGAGACTCAATGGCTCTTTCCGTTATGTAATTATTTCCCAAGGCCTGGATCAACCAAGATCTATAGCTGTGCACCCAGAGAAAGGGTAATTTTAAGCTTTACATATATCTTGAGTTTTAAGTGAGTTTTCTTAAGTTTCATTTAAAAAAAAAATCCAGATGTCCATATTAATATTTATTTTTAGTTATACTGTTTGAAACGAAGCTCATCATTTTACCTAAGCAAAAAAAAAAAAAAAAAAAAAAAAAGTTTATTTTCACTCTGTGATGTATATTTCAGAATATATTTGATGGGGTCATATTTATTACACAGTTCTTTAATGTATGTGTAAATCCAAGTAAGTATACCAACATGTGTCTAGATTCTCAATTGGAAGTTCTACCCTACAACTGTTTACAAAATGGGTACTCACTTATTTGCTGAATGACTGATATCCATCCTCATTCTTCAATATTTCTAAAGCTTCAGTTTCCATTTATAAGTCTATGATTGCCAAAATAACATGTTCATCCCAAGCTTTGTATTTTTTTCCCTTGAGTTCCAGATAAATATGTCTACCTGCCTTTTTGACATCTCTGTTTTTCCATTTAGATGTTTTATAGGCACTCAAACTGTGCATATCTAAAATTGAAATGAATTCAATCTGCCATCAATTTCTGTTAATATTTCCTTTCTAAATATTATCAATCTACTACTCTCCATCTTTGCAACTCCCACTCTAATTAAATCTGTTCTTATCTTACACATACAACACTGCAATAATCTCCCAGTTCATCTCCTAACATCATTAAAGCTTAGAGTGAATATTTTTTCTTTTAATATAAATCTTGCTTAAATCCTTTTGAGGGATCCCCATTGACTTTTGTGTAAAGCCCAAAATTTCTGTTGTGATCCTTCTTTTTTTTTTAAGATTTTATTTGTTTATTTATTTATTTATTTATTTTAGAGATGGCGTGAGTGGGTGGGGGAAGAGCAGAGGAGAGGGACAAGCAGACTCTGTGCTGAGCGAAGAGCCCCAAGCGTGGCTCCGATGCAGGGGTTGAGGTGGGGCACGATCTCACAGCCCTGAGATCACGACCCTGAGATCACGAACTGAGCCAGAATCAAGAGTCAGATGCTCAACCATCTGAGCCACGCAGGCACCTTTGTTGTGATCCTTCTTAATCAGGCCTTATGTAAATATTCAGCCTCAAACTCCTGCTACTGCCTCTTCGGTATCTCAGTCAATCTCTGTTGGACTATGTAGTTTTAAAAATATTTTCAGATATTTCCTATTCTTTTCTATTCCTACCCTTTGAACAACCTCTTTCCTTTATCGGCAGTGTTTTCCTTCCTACTTTCACTTTGCTAAATTTTATTTATCCTTCTCTGCCTTTGTAAACAGATTAGATTGTTCTATTCTATGACACCAAAGTACCTAGTACTTTCATTACTTTCATTTTTTATAAGTTCCATGCACTAATATTTGCTTATTTACTTATATTTATTTGCTTAGGAGCTCTATTTTTTCACCGGACTGCTGATGTCTCCATTCTTCACTGTGCTATGAGGAGAATAATCATGTGTGTTTGGTTTATTTCTCTATCCCCAGGGCTTAGTACAGTGGCTGGTAAAGAATAAGATGCTGACTGATAACTGCTTTTCTCTTAAGCAATAATATAGAAGTCCTATTATAAAACTTTATATAATTTGCCACCACTGTGTTTCTTTCATTGCTAGTATGATTTGACTTCAGAGTTTTTTGTTTGTTTTTAAAAGGTGGATATTTTTATGTTAATAGAACTCCTCTTCCTTTTAGAGGGGTGGAAAAGTAGACCATGGTGTATTAGATACACAGTGCTGATTTAGAATGAAGTCAGTCTATGTAAAACATCAAATTGGCTCTTGTGAAAGTCTACAAACTTTCTTATTTGTTATAGGTTGTATGTAGTTTTTCCAATATCATCATTTGCTTCAGTTTCTTGACAAGTGTTATAAAATTAAGTCATTGTATTAGTACAGTGAGAAAGGAAACAAAGAAGGTTAATATAGGAGAGAGAAATAACACCTACAATTTGTCACACTTCAAGCTAAGATTACAATGTAAAATTTAAAAACCTGCATTGTTTAAGAATGCTCTTTGGTGCAAAAATTTAGAATGTAAGTCTATAGGAGTTTTTCTTTCTATTTTTTCAACTGTTATCTTTACTAAGTTATATTCTGTTTTAGACTTGATGTTTTGGTCCCATTGTTACAACATACTTGATATATCATCAGGGAGTATGTTACACTTAAGGAGAAGAGGGAGAGGATAAAAACAGCTTTTCCTTGCTAGATTGTATTTGGGAAGAAAAACATCTTTATGTTAATTCTTTTGTTATCCCTTAACCAGAAATGGGTTACATGCCCATCCTTAGATCAGTCAATAGCCAAAGGGAAGAGATTATTTTGACATATTAGACAAGTTTTGTTTCATCACATGGACTGGTATAGGTCCCACACCTAACAGTATATACAACAAACTCAGTTTCTCAACGAACTCAGTTTCTCTTACCAGGGCAGATCTTGAGGAGGTAGATTTCAAAGAGACATTATGAGGAAGAAGGAAACCAATTCTTTTGATTTTTCCATTTCAGTAGTCATTCCAACACACTCTCCTTTCTCAGTTCATTTTCTCTTTGACACCTTAATGTTGGAGTTCCCCAGGGCTCAGTCTTTGGTGTTATTCTCTTCTTTGGTAGTCTCATCCCACCTAAATGTTAAAGACTGTAAAATGTTGATAACCAGACTACACCTACACTCTTATGTTACGTACTACTTCTTCAACATTTTCAATTACAGATCTGTGGCAGATTTTATTTTCCAAGATGATTACAATAATATCTGCCATTCCACATGCTCTTCTTAAAATGTGACATTGAGTCTTACAAACAGAGAAATGGAGCATGTTTTCCATATGCTTGAATTTGGGTAGGCCTATGACTATTATGGAAGTGATACTATGTAAAATCTGAGGCTATATCCTAAGGGAAAATAGAACTGCTACATGGTTCTCTTGGGATGTTCTTAGAAACCATCCACTCTGCTGTGAGGAAGCCAAGCAACACCATGAAGGGGTCAGTGTAGGTGTTCCAGCCAACAACCTTAGCTAGCTAAGGTCTGAGCTGACAGCTAGCACCAATTGCTAGATACGTTGAGTGAATCTAAATGATTCCAGTCCCTAGCTGTTATGTCACCTCAGCCGTGGTGGCACCACAGTGGATGTGAAGGGATGAGTTGGTCCTTGAGCTCTGATCAAATTGCAAATGCAAAAGCAATTAAGTTATTGTTGTTTTAAGCTTTTAAATTTGGAGGGGTTTGCTAGCAGCAATAGATAACCAAAGGAGATCCACCAGAAATCTTAACCTTAACAGGTTCAAAACTAAATTGAATATTTCTCTACAATTATGAGTCCTCCCATTAGTTGATGCCAGTTCTGTTATTTCAGTTGCTTAGGTCAAAACACTTGGTATGATCTTTGGTGTCTCTCTCATATACTCTATATCCAATATACCAGGAAATCCATTACCCTTTCACTCTATTTAAAAGCTCACAACAAACCTAGAGTAGTACTATTTCCTCCATTTAACAGATAAGGAAACTGACTCAGCTATTTTAAATATTACTCTGCTTTCAAGTTGATATGTGGGAGAGTTGGGTTTTTCTCAACTCCAAAATCATGCTACAGTATATGCATAGGCATATGTGTGTTACATATTACACATATACCCATATATTGGTAAACATTACAAAAATCAATAACCAAAAATATCAAACATACAAGAAAACAGTTTTAACAGTTTCAGTATAATCGCACTGAAAATTTAAAGGTTAGAAGTATAAGTAAAAAAAAGGATAAGCTATCATGAGAAAATGCTGGGAAACAAATCAGGAGAGGAGGCTTATAAAATAATTTTGAGTTGGTTCTGACTTCCCCTTCCCCTGGAGAGCCCTTGCCTACAACTATGTGTATGCCATTACATATTAAGACTGTGAAGGGAGGGTGTGCTTCTATTTAATTCCAAGAATATAACACATGACTCAATTGAATATGTCCACATCACACTCATAAACTTGAAAATAAAAAAGTACTCTTCCAATGTGATGGTATTTTAAACATCTCTTTTTAAATTATAATTTATAATCAAGCGATAAATCATAATAGCCTCAATAGAGAAAATTTGATCAATTGCTCTATTGTGGATAATTATTCTAATGGTAGGAACAAATATAATTGGAATGTTATGAAATCCCAGAGATACATAGGAAATGAGTTTGTTTCTAATAAAGAATTTCTTCCCCTTTTATTTGTAATAAGCCCAACTCTTCATTTGTATGATCGAGAGTGTCTTGTGCCTGGCCTATTATAGATTCTTGCTGTTCAGTTTAGCAGGACCTTTGCTGCTGCTACTTGCCAATCTGTAGTTTTCTTTTTCATTGTTTTTTTGTTGAAACCTAGCATATGACCTCAAATTGTTGCTCCAGGTCTTCCTTTCTTTAAGTATATTTTTATATCTCCATAGCCACCTTAGCATAAAAACATACCTACTTCTCTCTAGGATGATTGAGAACATCAGGCAGAGAGACCCACATATACTCCACTTTCTGTTAGTTTATTTAAAAAAGCATTTATTGAGGGCAGCACACTGTGTGCGAGGTCATGTCAGGGCATCTCCATCTCCTCTTCAGCTTTCAATTCAGTACATCTTGACAAAATAGTACTGCTTACTGTATGAAAGACACTGGGGGGCACTGTGAAGTGTGATAGTATAAAAATAATATGTCACTTCTGTTCACAGTGAGTTTTCTGTTTAAACTTACAGTTTAAACACATGCAAAATTCCAGTCAAAGTAATAGTCTCATATTGTAACGTGAGATTCATTTTCAGGTATAAAAAGACTAGATCAGTATGACTCAAGCCTAAATCTCATCTCTAAATCTCATGTTAACATAATTTCTGTAAGATCTTTATAAAGTTATATTGAGTTTTAAGAAAAAAAGAGATTGCATATAATTAGAGTTGGTAATCATAGTGAGGGTAGTAGCAGGAATGGTGATGCTCAGTCGAGGTTTTATGGAGAAGACTTGAAAGAGAGCGGTCGCTGAGATGGAGTGGGAATATATTATATGAAGAAGAGATAGAATATTCAAAGCATTGGTAGTGGCCAAACAAAGGCCATTGGCAAGAGTAAAGCTACATAGGGAAGAGCTGTGGTGTAGCTGGGATAACTTGGAGCTATAAAATAGGCAATAGCTTTCCCCACATATTAAAGAAATTACCATGAACACCTTCTCCACTTTAGCAAGTGGAATCTAAATGGTCCTAGACCCTCTCTCCTAAGCCTTCTCTCTGGCCCCAAAGATGCCACATAAGCAATGGTTAGAAGTATAATGAGAGTTTATTGAAATTGTAGCATTGTTTAAATCAGGGAATTCTTAGAAATAGTTATCATCCTAGACAGAGTTTTATGGGGGAGGGGGTTCTTTCTTTACCCTCAAGCCAAGTAGTGGAGAGAGCTGGAGGCAAATATGTAAAGGGGAGACTAAAATAAATAGAAAAGAACAGTAAGTGAAAAGAAAGGAAGAGAAGAGAAGAGGAGAGAAGAGAAGAGAAGAGAAGAGAAGAGAAGAGAAGAGAAGAGAAGAGAAGAGAAGAGAAGAGAAGAGAAGAGAAAAGTCACTTTCTCACTACAAGTCCTCAGGCCAGAAGGAGTCTGATCAAAGCTGGAGAGAGGGAAAATTTTTAAAATACATATGAAATATCAGTTTGGACTTAGAAAGATCCAGTCTTTTATGCCTGAAAAATTAATCTTAACATTATTATTTTTTTCTTTTAACTAAAATTGTCTTGGAAGTCCTGGATTCTTCCTGAGATAGTATGTTCTGGAGAAAAGATATTCAGTAGAGTATATGGAATCAGGAGTTGGATAAATATAAAGTCACTTTGGTTTATTCCAACTGTTCAGACTCTTCAATAAACCATGGTAGTGGATGAGATTACCCAAGAAAGAGTACAGAAAAAAAGAAGTCTAAGGATAAAAATGGAAAATGTTTACAGTTAGGGGATGAAATGATTAAGAGAGGGGAAAAAGAAAATCAACAATAAGGCAAAAGAGAAAGAAAAGTGGCCATTTCAAGTCCTCAGAAAATTACTCTATCATAGAATTCAAGGGAAGACAGTTCCAGGGAGAAGAATGTGCCAGCAGTAAAGAGCATAGGAGAGATTAAAGCAAAGAACAGAACATGCAGTTGATGATCAGGATGATACTGCTAATTGTTATCAATTTCAGAAAATTGGTAAAGACAGAAGCCAAATATAAAGAATGAATAAATGAAAGATAATTAGAATGTAGAACTAGCGTATTTCATCTACAGTGACAGAAACTTGGGCAATGAAGGGAAAGAGGGAACAATAGAAATGTTGACAAGATAGTAGGATATGGAGGAAGTTTTCCTTAGTGTAGGAGTCAGGGGCTACTCTGCATGTTCACAGGCAGAGGGGAAGAAACTGGCAGAAAGGCAAATTCCAGGAAGTGTAGGAGGAACTTGGACAAGGAAGAAGCAATAGGGTGGGGCAGGAAGAATATCGGACCAGAAAGCAGATGGACAAAATTGGCATCTTACATCAGGTATCCTAGAAACAGATCCTGGAATGAGAATTCAATTCAGGAAATGGGAGAGAAGCAGGATAAGAAAGGAGAAGAGACCAAACAAAGGTTCAACTGTGAGTGAAGTCCAGGTCTCAACTGATTACTTGGGGACCTCTGGAGTGTAAACCTCACTTGAGAGCGAGGGAGTTTGGCTTTCAAACTCCTACCCAAACATTCATTGGATGAGGGCAACCCTTGGGAGACCTATACTCTCAAGATTTCTAGCTCTCAGCACTGCTTGTGAAAGAAGAGTTGCTAGTTCCTGTCTTCTCAAGAAAAGTGCCTGTGGGAACTGTTGGAGACAAAGGACACAGAAGCTGGGCACTGGCGAATATCGAAATAGAAAATAAGATCTGAGGGTGTCTAGATGGAACACCAACAGTGCCCACTATGGTTTGAAACCCCAGCTTGGATGTTTCCTACCTTTGAGATCTTTTGAAATATCTTGATTTCAAATGCCTATGTCCTTTTTGGTTATTGAAAGGATTGAATGAGGTAAATTTAAGTGGGAGGATTGAATTAGGGGAATATCTCTTCCCTCTTCTAGTTTTGGAGATGAAGTGAAGAGACAGGATGCAGCAATAAAATATATTTTAGCAATTAAAATTAGTGAAATTGAAGAAACTCATAAGCTCATAGGCGATAGTCATAGGTGTTAGGGTAGCAGCTTTAAATGGATAGGTAAGTTTTGCTGAAACTATTGTGGTGAATAGAATATGAATACAAGGACTTAAAGCAACATGAATCTAGCTGGGATCGATTTCTAGAATCTAATTAGTATGTTTCTATGACCTTGAGTAGTAATATTCAGTACCTTAGCAGTAGCAAAAAAAAAAAAAAAAAGAGAGAGAGAGAGAGAAAGGGAGCTGGTGGTGACAGATTCAAAGTTGGATTGTAATGGAATAACCATGAGTTGCCGGTCAGGAGCTGAGGCCTAGAAGTTAGTGACGGAATCATGGAAACCAAGAACAGCAGATTAAGGTCAGAGTAAGGAGTAAGCACATGAATGACCAAGACAACTCTATAAGTGAGGGTTTCGGATTTGGTAAAATTGGAAACAGAGCAGTCGCATGTGGTAATTAAGATGAGTGTGTGGCCTTACTTCTGTAAGGCAGAGGCGAAGGAGGGATATAAGTCCCTGGAAAGGATGAGGTGAACGTGAGCTGAGATGTCCACAAGGTCATCAGCATGAGTCATGAAGTCCCTAAGAATGTCAGCTGTGGAAGGAGAAGATGGCAAAGTTTCCAGTGAGTAGGAAAGCAATTAAATAAATTCAGTGGCTAATTGTGATAGTGGTGATGTGGTATGCAAAAGTGGGATGTGTGAATTTACGCTGTGAATGTTTCAAAATAAGTGATTATAACCTCAGAGAAAGTTTTCTTTCTTACTTAAATCTCCACTTAATTTTCTCAGGTATCTCATGCAATAACTCTTCTGTCATCTTTAATCAGTTTCTTTCTATGAAACCTTTCCCTTTGTTTTTCAAATAGGATCAGATCTCTCTCATTTGAAACAAACGAACAAACAAACAAAAACCCAACTCCCCCCGCAAAAAACAATATCTTATTTCTCTCTGTTTACTTCTCAATTTCTTAAAATAGAAAAGTTCTGTTCCTTCCAGAATTGTTAAAATTTATCCATAGCCAAATTCAGAGATTTTTTTTTCTAGATTTCACACCATTTGCCTTCTCTTTGACATATTTCTCCATTGATTATCCATTCAAGAATTTATTTTCTCTGTTACCTTCTCTAACTCTGAGTTGTCTTGCTCTCTCTCACCCCCTCCATATACCTCCTCCACACATCTCTCTTCATGTATGTCTTTGTATGCCATTCCCTCTCTTGATATATTTATCCATCAAAACATATTTTCATGTTTTTTACATTAATCACTGCATTGCATCCAAAATCTTATCTTCATTCCTTCACTTATATTTCCATTTTTTTTTAGAAAATCTTTGTTTGAATGTCACCATAACAGAAATTTAATATATCCTCCTACCTTTATTCTACTGACTTCTTTGCCTAACTATTGTATGTCTTTTTGTCCTGACAAGATTGAAACTTACTTTAGATTTTCTGTAGTTTTTCATCTGTCACTAACTTCTGTCATCTCTTGTCTCCAGATGTCTCTTAGATTTCCCATTTCTTTCTATTGCAACTGTGAGCTCAGCATAGACTCAGCTGGAGTATCTCATTAAATATTTTTGATTTCCTAATCTTGAACCCCCAAAACAAAATTTACATTTTAATCCACAAAACAAGAAACCTTTGAAATATGTAGCAATAATTCAAATATTATTTACCACCATACCCTCACTTCTTCTTAAAAATATTTCTTAAATATTAAAACACATGGATAGATATTTTTTTCAGGATTTATAGTTAAGAATTGATACACCTTTTTAAATGCTCTGCTGATTTTCAGGAAATGTTTATTGAAACATTGGTTTCCAGGTAATATTACATAGACATTTAGGTGTCAAAATTCATATCATACGAATAAAGTACAGCATTTTCACTTTCTGCTTGAAGTTAAAACATGTCAGGTGATATTGCCAAAGGAAAAGGTGAACAATGATGGAGTAAATTAGCTGAATTCAAGATATAAACGTGTCTTGAAAAGTGGGCATGAAGCCTGTTCTGAACAATGGAGACTTGAAGTCTTTTAAATGTAGCCAGATGCAAAATAGAAAGCATGTATGAATTTACTTCAGCTTGAAAAATTAGTTTCTTCCTTCTATTGACTTTTTGGTGAGGCATCACTTCCTTTTAAAAAAATTGAAATGTAATAATTTTTTTACGCTAAAAACTCCCTTTCTACAGTAGAAGTCACAGTATGTCACCTCGTATAATACCAAAAAAGTTGGTTAACTTCCCATAGTGTATGATCTTTAAGTGAAGCACAAACACTCTTTTTTTTTTTTTAGACACCAAGATGTACATTGTTTTGTTAATCTAGCTTTATATTTTTGTGATCATAAATAACTTGCTGAAAAGTATTTCTTTCCATAGGATTCAGCTTAACTTGGAATCTTGGTGTTCGACAACTCCATATTGTCAAGTGGTCTTTGATTGATTACATGTATATATATATATGCTTTTAGAATATGCTTAACAATAGACAGAAGAACTTGAATGATAGTTTAACATATTTTGAGATAGCAAGAGTATAGCATAGCTTAACACCATATCCTAAAGTATGCTTTTATCTCAAGGCAAGATAACACATATAAAAAACAAGTAGATTTAAATTTGGTTTGCAGGGTGCCTGGGTGGCTCAGTCGTTAAGCGTCTGCCTTTGGCTTAGGTCATGATCCCAGGGTCCTGGGATCGAGCCCCGCATCGGGCTCCCTGCTCCGTGGGAAGCCTGCTTCTCCCTCCCCCACTCCCCCTGCTTGTGTTCCCTCTCTTGCTGTCTCTCTCTCTCTGTCAAAAAAATAAAATCTTTAAAAAAAAAAAAAAAAAAAATTTGGTTTGCAGTTGAAATAGTGGTGGAATCAGGGTATTAGTATGTAATATAAGACACCATGATGGTCAAATAAC
Source organism: Phoca vitulina (assembly GCF_004348235.1). Taxonomy (NCBI): domain Eukaryota; kingdom Metazoa; phylum Chordata; class Mammalia; order Carnivora; family Phocidae; genus Phoca; species Phoca vitulina. The sequence continues at coordinate 87,361,981 of NW_022589704.1, forward strand.
TCAGAACATGCCCCAAATTATAAGCAGCTTTCTCTACAGGTCTCTAAGAGAGGCATATAAACAAATTATAATAACAAATGGAAGAAAAGTGTCACACTATTTTTAACTAGGAATTTCCTCAAAAATTCTGCAAACACCTTTTTTTTAAAGCTAGTTAGGTTTTGCTCACCTCATCTTTTACCATATGCTTCACCTTCATTCCTTAACCTCTAAACACGAATCTTGGATCTTATCCTCCCTGCTAAAAGCAGGGAAGAAGGACTGGGAGCAATCAAGATGCCTTGGGTTATCATTGTAGCTCAGTGGCTGATGGAGGAGAAAGAGAGGCCAGAAATGTCATGCCAAGTCCCACTGTAGGAGGGAGCTCCTGGTCCAGACCACCAAAGCCATGCTGAATGGAAACCAGAAATAGCCACACACAAATGTATGAACTTACCCTGATTTTTTTAAGGGATCTGACCAATAAAACTGTGGTTAAAGGGTAAATGAAAAGTTTGAAAGATTTCTTTCTCTGTGTACCTGTGGAAATTGTCTCAGCATCTTTCAGTGTGGAATATCCAGGGTAAGTTGGATATGATTGATATATACGACAAGTTAGAGGTCGGGGCGCCTGGGTGGCTCAGTCGGTCAAGCGGCTGCCTTCAGCTCAGGTCATGATCCCAGGGTCCTGGGATCGAGCCCCGCATCGGGCTCCCTGCTCGGCGGGGAGCCAGCCCCTCCCTCTCCCTCTGCTGGCAGCTCCCCCTGCTTGTGCGTGCTTTCTCTCTCTCTCTCTCTCTCAAATAAATAAATAAATAAATAATCTTAAAAAAATAAAAGACAAGTTAGAGGTCATGAAACAAATTGGAAATTTCTGTGTAATATTTTAAGAATTCTAAATCAGCTTATGAGTACTAAGAGTCTAGGCTCTAGGAATCTAGGTATTAAATATTTCATAGGAAAAATATATATGTGTTATAGAGACACATCAAATATTATATATTTGGGATACCAAAACTGAATAAAATATGACCCTTTAATCAGGAAAAACATTGTGAAACATGTAAATAGCAAAGTAATATCATATATGTACATGTACATATTTATTAAAATGAGAGGATGTGCAATGAGGCAGGGTGTAAATTAATTAAATAAGGAACTAAATATAATACAAGCTATAAACATAGTATGGTACCGTATTACAGATGCCAAATACATTTTTCTTTGTGAAGAATTTTTCTTGATACTTCTCCAGTATTGGCTGGGCATACACATAATAATTGTTTCACTCAATATTGCAAAGTAGGGAATCAAGAAGGAATCTGATGTAAAACGTAAGAATAATAGAAACCAGAGCAAGACCTGTAGAATAAATGATAAATACTGTTTTATGCCTAAACAGAAAAAGAGAACAACCCAGATGGCCCATATCTTTATTTTGGCTCAAAAGAAAAGTTCATTTCTGAATTGTTTATAGAAATGACAATTTTCAGTGTTGAAGCCTGTACTTGTATGGCTTGGAGACTTACAGCCAGCAAGTTCTAAGTATTTCTACTGGCTTTTTTTTTTTTTAAGGTAATTATTTACCCATTTGCCTCTACCATTAAACAGTGGGTTTCATGAGGGTCACTGAGGCCACTTCACTTGGTGTCATCAGCTGCTAGCACATAATAGGTACCTAATTAATGTTTGTTAAGTGAGTACATGACTGCACTGAAAGAAGACATTTGAGAATCATCCACCAAACCGCAGACAAAAAAAAAAAAAGAAAAGAAAGGAAAAGAAAAGTAGTTTTCAAGGTTATACTGTCTCTAGACTCTTCCTTTTAGCGAGTGTTCTGCTCTCTGTGCTTGAGTTCTTTTTATATTACAGGAACCTCTAAGCAATAGTAACACATTCAGGACTTGAAAAGTGATTTGGGATGGGCATGGAATGCTTTCTCAAAACAGAACTGCACATTAAATGAAGAAAAAGGAAATGTGAAGAAGGCCTCACAGGAATAGAGAAGGTTCTACTTTACACTGTTTCCTCATAGGGGATGAAGGATGTCAATTCATGTATTCATGAAATGTATTCAAAGTCTTATGTTATTTGTACGTACCCAAAAGATGGAGACATTGACATGTTGGCCTACAATGTCTTTGATTAGTATGAGTTTTAAAAGTTATTCTAATGAAACTGCTATGACACTGAAAATTACAAGCAGTTTTTTGTCAGATAAAAGCTCATGCTCACATAAAGGCTAGCTGCTATTGTTAATTTGTAGGGGTTTTGTTTTGTTTCTTTTTGTTTTTTTGGTACTTTTTGCTGAAAAAGTAACACACTGTTGACCCCCGAGTGGGGCAGAGGGAACAATAACATCCTTGATTCTCTTCTCAATCAAGGCATCTACCTATAAAAGAATTACATGATCTTCATTTTTGTAACAACATGGAAATTTTTGGTTTTCTCATCTTTCTTTAGCACTCTGATAAATTATATAAATCATGCTCTCTTATAAGGGCATAAGAACAGGAAGAAATGGTGAGTTTATTGTAAAAATTGCAACCCAGATCTGTGTTCAAAGGAAATAGTTTAGCAGTAAAAAAAAAAAATCTTAAATTCAAAGAAAATGATTGATCTAAATTAGTTGCTTTTCACTATTGTTCTTATATCTAAAAGAATCACATTTAATCCTGTTCCTTTTATAATAATTTGGGCTTATTCATTCTTTTCTTTGTACCTGACACTTTTTACCCTTCCCCACCAAAGCCAAAGCTTTGTTTTCATGTTAGCTTTATTTCTCAAAAAAAAAAAAAAAAAAAAAAAATGAAATTATACAAGAGCATTTGTAATATTTTCTGTATTTTTGAGCTTTAATCTAACTAATTGTGAGAGAAAAAACGATTTGTTTTCCTTTCTAAGTGTACCTGTATGTAAAGTAATTCTGATATTAGTACAAGGGTCATATGATAAATTCAATAAACTTTTGGGGACTTTGGGAATTCCAATGCCACCAAATGGAATATTTTACTTATTTTTCAAATGTCAATAATTAATTCGATGTTAATATTGGAACATAATATGTATCTATTGCACATTTTCCTGCCAAGAACTACTGTGTCATTAAGACAATCTGGATATTTTGTTATGATGATTTCTGAACATTATTCTTACAATCCTTCAAACCACTTTTGAATGTCCCATTTTTGATTTTGTGATTTTAAATTATGTAACTGCAAGCCTCTGTAAATATGGGAATTCACAGCCTAGGGCAAATTATTATCCAGAGAAACTTCAGTTATACAACACAACATTTGATTTTAACAATTCTGAAAATTTCTAGGTCTGGAATAAACTTGAGAAGTATTTCCAGTGCTAGATTAACCAAGTTAATACTCTAAAGGCACTTTACTTCACTATATCATACAACTCAACAAACATTTCCCTACAGCAAATTTTGAACTCAAATGGGAACAACATCAGTCTGTAATGCTGTCACTGAATCTGAATTTCCACGGGGTCTCAAAAACCAGTGACAAGGATTTTCATTTCTTCCCTTCATGAAAAATCACACTTAGATACCAAGAATCTATGTTCGTTAAAGTTATCTCAAGTACATCTATGTAAATTACTATCTTAAATTATTCATAAGTTTCTCCCTGCAGTTTTATAAGCTTAGTGTTCTTTCTCTACATTTAGTTGTAATCCCTGAAGGTTCCCAAGGTGCTAATTCTATTCAGTTCTTTATTTTTAATTTCACTTTAAGAAGCAAATAAATTACTCCTTTCCTGACATTCATAAAATGTTGCTTAATTTTAGTAGGTATAGAATCTTTTAGTTTTATTAAGTTGATAAATTATTTAGCCATGAAAGTGATTCCCTCAGTCAGATTTGACTTCATATATAACGATAATTTATCAAATCTCTATGGAAAATTTGAGTAAAATCTGTACTCAAGACAATTTTATTTTGAATAATTTTAATTCTTAAATTTATTATCATTCATCCAAGACTCTTGCATGGAAGTATTGCAGATTTAAAATGAACAGGGACTACTTGAGAAAAAAAGAACAAGAACAAGAGAGACTTGTTTCTCAATAGTAAGACCATTTTTCATGGTTTGTTTTGTGTTTTTAAGTATGAAGATTTTTGTTCTATTCCTTATACCTAGGGAAAAATAGCATTTGGTATAAGATTATTATATCGTTGTATTATATTTATATTTGGTGAGACAACATAAAGAATACACCACAGGCCTGGGTTAATAAAGCCTGGGTGAAGTTCCTGGCTTCAACCCTTCCTTATCATCTGCGCAATTGTGGATCATTAACTTCCTGAGCCACAGTTTCAGTATCTGTGAGAATTAGAGCTTAATTATGTTAAATGGCTGATTTGCTTTCGCTCACTCAAAATAATATTTTTATTATTCACTTGGTGCATTTGAAAGCAGATTATTATTAAATAAAAGGTATATTGTACATATTTCCTTTCATATTTGAACTCTGGAGTATGTTAAAGTAGATGACAAGAATCAGACTGGATAAATAAGCACCTGTCTGTCCTGGCCCCCACAATGCCTTCTTCACAGTGTCAATCCCCTGACATTTTAACACAGTGACTGACGTCATTTAAGGAGCACTATTAATGCTGAAATTTTTCCTTAAAAAGTTAAATGGGGCGACAAATTTGGCCTCCCAGTTATCCAATTTATTTTTTAAAATACTGAGAATCCCCATTCAAGTTTTAAAAATTCTTAACTATAATGCAGGCATAGATTTTTTTTTTTTTCATGCCTGTTTCAGCCTAGATCTAACCAATAAAATATTAGTTGGATTTCTTGCTACAAAGATTTCCCTTTCTGATTTATAGAGCTTGTGAATATGAATGAAAACTTCTTCAGGATTAATATACTTGGAATTCTATCCACACCTCTTTTTCGTCTGATTGTAAAAATCCAACACATTTATTTTACATAGCATTTTCAGGAAAAAAAATTAACTTTTAAAATAAATCAGAACAGGGCGCCTGGGTGGCTCAGTTGGTTAAGCGACTGCCTTCGGCTCAGGTCATGATCTTGGAGTCCCGGGATTGAGTCCCGCATCGGGCTCCCTGCTTGGCAGGGAGTCTGCTTCTCCCTCTGACCCTCCCCCTCTCATGCTCTCTCTCTCTCATTCTCTCTCTCAAATAAATAAATAAAATCTTTAAATAAAAAAATAAAATAAAAATAAAAAAATAAAATAAAATAAATCAGAACAATATGCATAAAGGGAATACATGTATTTTTACATAGTTTAAGTATCTTTTTATGGATAAATAGTAAGATCATTAAGTGGATATTAAATATGAATGTACATCTTTGATTTTTCTATATGCAATCTCATTTTCTTATGTATGATTACTCATATATATGTATTCTAATATGCACAGAATACTACTCATTTTTGCCTGAATGAATCAATGATTGCCATATTTTTCTAAATTCTAATCATTGCTGTTTTCTGACAGTTAAGTAAAAACTTCAGTGGACGTAACTTCAAAAGAGTGGATCCTATTTATCTGAAACCATGCATTTTGTATTGTAATATAAATTTGCAACATAAATATTATATATGCTGAATGAATGAATGAAAAAAAGCACAGATAATACGCCTTCTGTTTTTCTACATTTAGTTTTTTTTTTGACATGTTTTATTTCAGTATGCTCTGGATTTTCTTTCTGTATTTCATTTTCTTCCATATTCCATTTTGCATTATGAGATTACTAAAATAAGAATGTCTGCTTTTGTATGAATCCATGTTTTATGATCACTTCACAGGATAACTTACAAAATTTAAATTAGAATAGTTACATTCAGCAGTGTAAATGGACAGAATTGAAATTATAGTGCATTCATGTATGCATTAATAAATTAAATATTTATCTACCACTAATTTTTATTTTTATTTTTAAAATTTTCTAATTTCCTAGTGCTGTAGGTGTCCTAGTAGATGAAAAGGAGAAAGGATCACTGTCCTCTTTGAGCTTATTGTCCAGTGGAGGCAAAAGACATTAATAAAAAATAACACTGTAAAGAAATATAAGAAATATAACACTGTAAGTTTGCCACTGTAATCCATGCAGAGTATATGGTACAATAATCAGAACACAAAAGAATTTTTGAGTGAAATGATGTTTGAAATAGGAACAAGAGCAAATGAATCAAACAGGTTGGAGAAAAGCATTTCAGACAAAATACTTTGCATGAGCAAAGTATTTTGGAGGGATTTTGAATCCATCCTTGTGATTTCTAAGAATAGTTAAATATTTTTTACAATAAAAAATTATTTTTTGTAAACATAAACACACATGTGTATTGATTTCTAAAATGTATTATTTTTGTTCTATTGGTATGGATGTTACTGCTTTATTATTAATAATATGTGTTTTTGTGTTTATTTGCATATTACTATAAATCAACAATTTCATTTCAGCTACTTGTTCTGGACTGAATGGGGACAGATGCCCTGCATTGGAAAGGCCCGCTTAGATGGCTCAGAGAAGGTTATCCTCGTAAGCATGGGAATAGCATGGCCGAATGGTATCTCCATTGACTATGAGGTGTGTTGGATTTCTTAAGTATTTAGAGTGCATTAACTGCCAACTTGCATTAATCCACTCTTACCATTCTCTTATTTTTTTAATAAACCACTTAATCCAAAACAGCTTGTAATATTACTTTTCAATCGATCTTTAGGAAAACAAATTGTACTGGTGTGATGCTCGTACAGACAAAATAGAAAGAATCGACCTCGAGACTGGAGGGAATCGTGAGATGGTGCTGTCAGGGAGCAATGTGGATATGTTTTCAGTTGCGGTCTTTGGGGCTTACATCTACTGGTCTGACAGGTAATTTATTTTTTCATAAGTATTTGAGTCTCAAAATTTCATGCCAGTTGCTTTACCCTTGTAGGATTAGCCATTCCTTAGCAAGGTCACAAAAAGGATCTCACAAAGCCATGTAATTTCCACAGAAAGTTAGGCACTCTTGCTATTCCAGGCTCAAGCATTTCAATGTCACAGACTAAAGTTGGTTTCTTTCCCCTTCTGCTTGGCCATCTGTTATCTTCGGTTTAAATAACTGACTTGATGTGAATTACTTAAAGATTGTTGATCATGTATGTTCAACTTCTTGTCAGAGCACATGCCAACGGGTCCATCAGAAGAGGCCACAAGAATGATGCCACAGACACCATAACCATGAGAACAGGTCTTGGAGTCAACCTGAAGGAGGTTAAAATCTTTAACCGAGTAAGAGAGAAAGGTCAGCACGCTTATATAATGAATACATCTTATGTCATTCCTCTCCTATTTCTATTTTTTTAAAAAGATTTTATTTATTTGACAGAGAGAGACAGCGAGAGAGGGAACACAAGCTGGGGGAGTGGGAGAGGGAGAGGGAGAAGCAGGCTTCCCAGGGAGCAGGGAGCCCGATGCAGGGCTCGATCCCAGGACCCTGGGATCATGATCTGAGCCGAAGGCAGATGCTTAACGACTGAGCCACCCAGGTTCCCTCCTGTCCTATTTCTAAACCATTTATCAAACTTAAGGATTCATATGAATCCAAAACCTCAAAATTCTATTTTTTACATCTAATTTCCTACAAAAATCATACAGTAGCCTAATGAAATGAATGTAAAATAGTTCAAACATTGATATTTTTGCCTAGGACAGTGTATTTATATGGACATTTTATATACCTGGCATGTCTTCAGTATAGGTTTGGGCTAAGTAACATAGACTATCTTGATATATATACATATTCAACAAAAAATACAAAGCACAATTAAGATATTAGAGAATAAAAAGTAGCCAAAAATATGTGTTTGGGGTTATATTTTGATATATAAAGTGATTATGGCTTCAGAAGTTTGCTGTTGGTGTGAAATATTTCTGAAGTCATCACTTCCTTAAAATGTGTGTATTGAAACTGATATGGTAGTGGTTTGGATATTTTTTTAAAATTTACCTCAAATTAAATGTCTATTTTATGTCATTAAATATCCATAATAATGTCCATTAAAATAAATTGTAATTAATTTTCTTGACATCAAAGATAGGTATAATAATTTTGGAGCTGATGATGGATTCATGGAGGAAAATTAGTCTGATCGAGAAATCTTAATAGTATATTACATCTTCACTCAAAACTGAAGTAAAAACTTATGCTTATATACACTTAGGAGGTTAGGTGCATTGGAGCTGTAAATTTCTTTGATAGCTTTCATATTTCATAGACAAGATTTTAAAGCAGCGAGTGCACTGTTTGTTGGTGAATTCAGTTCATGTTTTGAGAGAATTGTTACTTGTGCCAAAGATTATAATACATAAAACCTATTGCAATTTCAGCATCAAGTTTCAAAAAAGAGTTATACATGTAACTGGCTGATTGAGGGAAAATTTTAATACTTTTATTTGGACGGTATTTGGAGCAGAAGAATGCGATCTTTGAAATAAGAAATCCAAGATTTTAAACTGGTATAAAAAAATCAGTACTTTATAGTATTTGATTTTTTTTTACTGACCAGTATTAATAAAAAGACTATTCAACATTATTTTTAAAAATATTTCTGTAAGAAAAATCACTTGAAAAACAAAAGAAAAACAAATACATATGTTTGTGTATGTATCTTTTCTCCTCTTTAGGGACCAATGTTTGTGCCAAAGATAATGGTGGATGTCAGCAACTCTGTCTTTATCGAGGAAATTCTCAGAGAACTTGCACTTGCGCCCATGGATATTTGGCAGAGGATGGAGTTACTTGCTTAAGGCACGAAGGTTATTTGCTGTATTCAGGGAGAACAATATTAAAAAGTATACATCTTTCTGATGAAACCAATTTAAATTCACCAATAAGGCCATATGAGAATCCACGTTATTTCAAGAATGTCATAGCCTTGGCTTTTGACTATAATCAAAGAAGAAAAGGTACCAACCGGATATTTTACAGTGACGCACACTTCGGAAATATACAGCTTATTAAAGATAACTGGGAAGACAGACAAGTAATCGTTGAAAGTAAGTACAATAATTTTTAAAAAATAGTTTAGTGAAAATGAGTATCATTTGCGTTAGCAGAGAAATTGGAGTGGTAATTGCATGTAGCAATTACATTTTTTGAGTTTATGTCCAAGAATAATGCACCTATATTATCTGATCCACCAAAAGTCAAAGAAGCAATTACTTCTCAGCATGTACAGTATGTATATTTTGATTATTAGTTTCTAATCATGGAACTTTCAATATATTTCTCATACAACCTCTTTTCTATGTGATTTTCATATATCCCCCACTTTTCCAATTTCACTATTCTTGAGGTCTGTCCTTTTCATTACTTTTAAAATGGCAAATTAGTTTATTAAATTAATAGTAAAGTATTCAAGTAATATGGATTTAAAAATGAAATTTCTGCCTCATCATTGCAACATCAATTCCATATATTTATCCATAGCTGACAGCTGTCATGCATTCAGAAGTTTTTTCATGTATGTGTGTATGTCATTTGTAATTACAAAATTGAATGATCCTATATGCATTATTCAGCTGTTTTTTTAACTATCAAATATCTTGAAAAGCATTTATTTCAGTATATAAGGCTCTATCTCATTCTTTAGAAAGCCTATGCCTATTCTGTACTAAAGATAAACTAATTTATTTGACCATTTTCTTCTGATAAACATTTAAGTTGTTTCTGGTATTTCATCATTACCTACAATGTCACAATGAAAATTTGTGCATATAAATATGTTTATTTGCACATGTATTTCTTTAGTGTAGAATCATAGAAATATAATTGGAAAGTCAGTTGGTGTTTATTTTATTTTTTATAGCTGGACAAATTTCTGTCCAAAAAGACCATATCAGTTTATATTTTCATCAACTGTATGTGAAAAGGTTTATTGTCCCATACTTTTTCCAACAATAATTTCGTAATTTATTGGCTATGACTATCTAATTTGTAAAAAAATGTCAGCTTATATTAATATACCTGATAACTACTAAGATCCAGCACCTACTGTATGTTTACTCATATAAATGTAAATATAAATATGGTCAGACTTTTTACTGCACATTGCCACCCCATGCTATGCCTGCCATTCTGCTAGGCCAGTATTTGCATATTCAAATCTTACTCAGATTTTCTAAATTAGTTAAAACATATACTTGTATAAATATACATTCTCATTTCTTTATTCTCTAAGTACAGGTACCTACTTATTGATAATTTCATATCCATTTGTAAATTCCAGAACATGCCAACATGCCATTTTGGCTTGTGTGTGTGTGTGTGTGTGTGTGTGTGAGAGAGAGAGAGAGAGAGAGAGAGAGAGAGAGAGAAACAATGCAACTGTAACTGTACTGATCATAAAGTTTGGACATATTTGACTTTTATTGATTCAGTATATATCTATGAAGTTTAGATTATAATACTGTGGTCCTCCAGTTTTTCTAGACTGATACAATTTAGAGTTGGAAGTGCTTACATTATATCCACAATGTATTAATTAGTCCATAGACATTTAGAAGCTACAGTTTCAGAAGAAACTACAAGTCAACAAACATTAAAATTCAGTAGAATCTACAAGATACTAGAGGACTAGAGAACAAAAATAATCTGTTTGGGGCAGGGTACAAGATGCCACTGACCTGAGTTGAGGAAATTTAAAGGATCAATAGGAATCTATTAGTTGACTGGGCCAGATAGGGGAGGAGAAGAGGAAGAAGGATAATTCTAGACTTGTGGTCTTCAAGTTTGGTTTCCTGGGGTTCCCTGGTATGTGTTCAAGGAGTCTAAGAGTTATTTTTATGATAATACTAGATAATTACCTTTTCCACGGTATTGACATTTGCATTGATGGTGTAAAAGCAGTGGTGACTAAACTGCTGGCAACTTAGTACTGATCAAAGCAATGGCACCCAACTATCCTAGTAGTCATTGTATTTTTCACTGCCACTTAATAGCTGGGAAAGAACAGATACTACAATAGCTGGGAAAGAAAGAGCCAGTTGCACTTAAAGAACGTCCTTGAAGAGAGTAGAACATTTTTATTTTATTAAATCTTGATCCTTCAGTACACATCTCTTTAATATTCTGTGTGATGAAATATATATAAGGCACTTTTGCTGCATTCTGAAGTGCAATGATTGCCTGAAGGAAACCAAGTATTTGTGCGATTATTTGGGTTCATGTTTCTTTTATGGAACGCCATGTTTTACTTGAAAGAATGAAGAACAGACAGACTATGGTTATTCAGACCTAGGTGTGTAGCAGACATTTTCTAAAGAATGAATACAATGAGTCTGTCACTACAAGGAAAATGACTGACAATATCTGCTGCAAATAATAGAAATCAAGCTTTCAAGTAAAAATTAGAATTCTGGAAGACTTGTATCAAGCACAGTAAACTTGATAACTTTCCAATGCTTACAGGCTTTTCTGATGAGATGGGTAGTGATATTACTGAGGTGATTTTTGGGGGGTATTGCATCATGAAATGTGTCAACAGATATGCATAACTTAGGGAACCAATATTTTGCAAATGACATGATAAAATCATGCATGGGTAAATGATCCATTCAAAGTGTAGGATAGACCAATGAATTTTAATGTAATAGGGTATGAAAAGTTCACCACTGTGGGTTCTGATTCTACACTGAAGGTAACCTTTAAATAACTACTGCTTGTTATGTGTTGGTATAGTGTGAAAGAATATCCAGAATTATCTGAAAACTCTACTAAAACACTTCTCTCTCTTCCAACTTCATAGCCATGTGATTTTCTTCACATACTTCAATTAAAACAACATTACAGCTAGGATGAAGAAGTAGATGTGTGAATCCAGCTGTCTTCTAACAAACACTAAACAGATTTGTAAAATTATAAAACAATATTCTCTTCTCACTTAAAACAACACAGATATTTTCTTAGAAGATGCTAGTTATATTAATAGGCAATCAATTCATTTTTATTTTAAAAGAGAGTAATATATATTTAAAACAACATTTTTAGTTTAAATTTCTAATATGGTAAATAGCTATAGGCACAATTCACACAAAATTTCTCTCAAGTCCTCAATAATTTTTAAGAGAGTAAAATTTCTCAAATCAAGAAGTTTCCAAACTACTCTTCTAGAGTAAGGGCTCAGAAAATTTTGGTACAAAGACATGAAAAAGCACAGGGTAGACAAAGAGTCGTATATTATTTGGTAGGATTAGAATGTGGGTTATGTGGCCTGAATCGGTGTGAGAAGAAGCTGGAGTTCTAGAGAGGTTCCAATAATAAAGGATTTGATCTGCCAAGATAAGAAGTGTTTAAAAAAAAAAAAAGATTTTATTGAGATGTAGTTTATATACCATACAGTCACCCATTAAAAGTGCACAACTTAATAGTTTTTGTTATATTACATTATTAATTTTTTTAAAAATTAGGTTATATATACAATGCATAAAATATAATACACATACAATAAATAAAATTAGCTATTTTAACTATTTTTTAATTGTACAATGCAGTGACATTAATTACATTCATAATATTATACAACCATCACAACTATTTCCAAAACATTTTTATCACTTCAAATAAAATTCTGTTTAAGCAATTATTCTCCATCCCCTGCTCCCCACAACCCTGGTAACCTCTGATGTGCTTTTTTTCTCTATGAATTTGCCTATTTTAGATATTGCATGTATAATCATATAATATTTGACCTTTTGTGTGTGGCTTATTTCACTTAGCATAATATTTTCAAGGTTCATTCATGTTGTAGCACATATCAAAAGTTCATTCCCTCTCCCCCCCCAAAAAAAAAGTTCATTCCCCTTTCTGTGGCTGAATAACATTCAATTTATGTATATACCACATTTTGTTTATCCGTTCATCTGTTTATGGACACTTGGTTTCTTTCTACTTTTTCACTATTGTAAAAGTGCTGCAGTGAACATTGGTGTCCTAATATCCAAGATAAGTAGTTTTGGTTTTATTTAGTAGATAAAGGGAAATACGACTGTTATAAGGTACACATATACTAGGATTTTTGTTTTATAATCATCACTCTGGCTGTGTTGTGATCAGGGAAGTTTAAAGGTCATGTCTGAAGGCAGAGATGACTTGGGAGTTGTTGCATTATTATAGATCCTGTTTCCACAGTGGTAAATTAAACTGAAAGCATATTAATTAAAGTATACATACAACCAAACCATTCTAATCCTCCCCACTAAAATCAAAGCAATTAAAACCACTAACACTTCAGTGGATGTATGTGTTAACTCACATGGAAGAAGTGAAATATGATAGCTAGGAGTTGGGAATCAGTCAAGTTCGGAGTCAAATCCCACTTTGTTATTTATTTCCTGTGTTATACTGTCAATTTCCTCACCTACAAAATGGGAAGCAAACTCATAATTTTTTTTTGGTGAAGATTTTATGAGAAAGGGTATGCAAGGAACATAAAAACAAGCATAATTTTATTTAATTTAAAACTTTATATTACTGTATTTGTGACACATTTGTGGATTATTTTGGATAATTATCTCCTAAATTATTTTTAGAATATGTGTTAGAGTTGTTAAACAATCAGAAATAATTATAATAATTACAAATGTGGTAGTGTGTTAAGGTCAGACTAGAATTTAAAAATTAATTAGGATTAGTTTACATTGATAATTTACATAAACTTTTCTAAATACTCTCCTTATGCCACCCCATCCCTCCAAGAAGTTGCTAATTTGTTTAACCATTATAATCCTCTCTTGAAGTTTTGTAGGAGAATTTATAGTTTGATTTGCCAAACCAAAAATAAAAACAACAAATAAAGTAAAAAAGTACCCCCCCCCCCAAAATGAGTTACTGGCATACAAATAAATACAAATAAGATATAAAATTCATTTTTGTCTTGGTATTCCATTTTAATAAATCTGGTACAATGCATTTCATCTCGTTACATATTTTACTACTTACCAACAAAAGTAATTCATGGAAATGTGATTAAGTATTTAAAGATACCAAGGAGATACCATAGAGCTGTAGCTGCCGTGCAGGAAGAGCCAGGCTGAGGGAGCTTACCCTTCTCAGTTGCTGCTATGTCCCTCTGTGAGGTGAGCGGGGCTCAGAGCTCTGACCCAGCCCTCTTGTGGGTAGGTTACTGCAAGGAGGGCAGGACCTGGAGCTCTCCCTGGCCTGGTTACTGCTCACTCTGTTTCTGCTGGATGAGTAGGGCTCAGGACACCTACCCAGGCCCGTTACAGCTTGAGTGCTGTGCAGAAAGGGCGTGGCTGGGGCACTTGTCTGGTCTTGTAGCTTAGCCGCTCTGCAGGGAGGGCACGGCTCAGGGTCCTCACCCTGTCCTTGCATCTTGTCTCCTTAGCTGAGGAAAGAGGGCAGAGTTCAAGAATCTCATCCCTCCCAGTTATGGCTTGGTGTCTGCATGGGGTTAATTGGCATGGGAGCTTGCCCAGGCTGGTTATACCACTGGGTAGGCAGAGCATGCCCTATAGTGCTAGCAGGCTAGAGGGAGAGCACCAAAAATGGTGCCTATCAGTTCCGTCACCAGCAAATTAGGATGAAATTTCAAAAGTGGCATCTGTCAGGGCTTCTGTCCCTGGATAAAGCCTACAAGTTCCTGTCTCTCCAGCTGCCACTTTAAAATTGGTAAGTCGGTCTCTCTCACTTATGGTCTAGGCAACTTTCAATCTGTTGCTTTGCCCAGGATCTCAGGGTGAGTGGGTTTTCTTGCAACCCCTTTAAGAGTCGGGTCTCCATTCCCTGTAATTCTATGATTTTCCTGATCTTAATCCCTATTGATTTTTAAAACCAGACATTTTGGGGGCTCATCTTTCTGGTGACAGCCCCCACGGTTGGAGTTCCTGATGAAGGACATAATTTCTTCACTCCTTCTGGGAGTGTTCTATATTTTGGGAATCACCATTGTGATTATGAGGTCACCACTGCTGAGTTAGGGTCCCAGGGGAGGTGGTGTCTCTGCCTCTCTTACTCTTCTCAATGCATCTTTTTTTTTTTTTTTTTTTTTTTTGTGGAGGTGCTGTTCATCTAGTTCTCAGGTCCTTTTCAGAGAAAAATGGTTTCATATATAGTTGTAAATTTGTTGTGTCCCTGAGAGGAGGTAAGTTCAGGGTTTTCCTATACTACCATCTTGAACCCTCTTCCTTTGTAATGCTTTTACATATATATATATTTTTTTTTTCAAGACTACTGGTGGCAATACACCTTTCTTTTAAATTATATTGTACTGGAAATATCTTTTTCTTTTCCTTTAAGTGGGCTAATTCCATATCCTTTTATGAGTGCCTAAAAATTCATTTGATTATGTTAATTTTTCTGTTTGCAATTTCAAAGGTAAAAATGTCAGCTTTTAAAGTGTATTTATTTTTAATTTGCTTGGTATATATCATAAAGACATTCTCAAAATGTGAGAATCTTAGCTACTCACTTTTTTTCAGATTTTATAAAATAAAGAAATACTTTCAGACATATTTATTAGCTAACACAATTTTCAGATTACTTATTGAGATAATTGCAAATATTGGAAAGACATAAAGGAGCATTGCTTTATTATACATTGAAATTACTAAGATTAAAAAAAAGGTAAGAATAAAGGATGAACATTGTGCATAGGGAGTCAGCAAATGGTGAGGCAAGGGATAATGTTTATGCTCCAATGGAAGACGCAGGATAACATCATCATCAAATTATGGAAAGCAGAGTCATGCTTAGTACAGAGGGAAAGAGAACATGGGATTTCCTCCTCATTAAGTTGTAGGCTGTGTGCTCAGTATGACTTCCATGAATTCATAGTTTCTTAAAATATCAGAGTCTCTCCAAGAAGATGGCCTGTGTCACATTGGGGAGGAAACAATTTTTCCTGTACCCTCTTGGGTTTTGGTCAATGAAATGTGAATTAAACTGATAGAAAACAGCTTATCAGAAAAAGCACACAAAGTGTTCAATGTTAATTTTTTTCTGTGCATGGAGGCCTTCATAGAAAAGAAGTGATAGACCATTTTAACAGAGGGTGATCAACTGCAGAGATGTAGCTAAACAAAAATAAAAACAAACAAACAAAAAAGAGTTTGGGTTCCTAGAGGAAGTAAATTGTGGGAAGAGAGGTATATGGGGAAACTAATGGAAGATAATGGTTGTTTAGTAGGA
Source organism: Phoca vitulina (assembly GCF_004348235.1). Lineage (NCBI taxonomy): Eukaryota > Metazoa > Chordata > Mammalia > Carnivora > Phocidae > Phoca > Phoca vitulina. The sequence continues at coordinate 87,378,147 of NW_022589704.1, forward strand.
TGCTGTTTATGTAGACTCATTTCAGTGCTATCTCCAACTCCAGTGGTAACAATTGCTCTTCTCTCCTCAGTATCCCTAGAGAGGGGACACCTTCACAAAGGAAAATTTATGACCTATTGTTAAGTAGATAGGGGCAGGGTAGAGAGGATTTCCTGCATCTGCTGTTTCTCAGTTGCCTTCAGTTTACAATAATCCTTATGTCTTAGTAGCATATTTTGGGGTGGCATACTCTGATCCCCTTCATAGGCATGATTGTCCTAAAATCTCTTACCCTATAGTATCGATCAAGACCAGATCCCTCCAGGGCACTGACATAGCTGAATAAGAGATATTGAAACCACAGGTAGAAGCTACTTAATATGAAGAGCAGAAAAATTCATGAAGAACATTATTAGGGAAAGAAAAAAAAGAACTCTGAGTTATACGTAGAACATTCTACTGAAGTTCTGTAGGGAAAATATGAGGTGTGGTTCAGGTCTTGGAGGCAGAGAATTGGCAAGGAGAACTCAGGAGTGTTCAGTTATCAGTGTTAGGATTATTCATAGATTCAGCGCTTCCCGGTTCTTCATCAATGTGTCAGAACAGCTGACAGTGATAGACAGAGTAGAAGGCCATGTGGTCAAATACTAACAGTTTTATGTGGAGAATCAGTCTTGAGATAGGAGGCTGAAAAGTTTTCTGCAAAGGTACTCAGGCTCAGGAGATTGCCCTAGTAGATCATGTTAGATGGTCTGACAAGGATTCTGTTTGCAGAATCCGAAACTGCTGGATCATGTCAATGTGGCAGAGAGTTAAGGCCTTTGCTTATTATAAAACTTGAACTTTGAAACCTATGGTGGGCTCTCAAGTTGTTATAGTTAGTAAGTTTGATTAGGAATGGAGAGAAGGAATGAGAAGAAACTGGCAAGCTGATGCATCTGCCATAGGATAGAGCACTTACAAAGATACTAGGTGGATTTGGGAAATGGATAGTGATTCACATATGAATTAACATCCCAGTATGAGATCACTACCAAGTTAAGTCTCAGTAGGTGAGTGAGGGTGGAGGTAGTGAGATTAATAATCCCTGATCAGAGTGATTTCTGTATGAAATGTCAGTTTAAACTTAATTACCTGTATTTTTTTTTTAATCCCTAGTCTAGGAGTTGAGAGATTGGTGTATATCAATTAGTTTCGATTGTATAATAAACCATCCCAGAACCCAGTGTCTTAAAACAACTGCTTATTTATCCCACTATTCTATTGGTTGGCTGGTGGCTCTTCTGGTCTGTGTCAGTTCTTCAGATCTCTGGCAGCTTTGGATCCGATGGCAGCTGGATGGTCTCAGATGGCCTCCATCACGTCTGACAGTTGGCATGCTATATTCTGGATTACTGGGCCATGAGTCTCTCATCCAACAGGCTAGCTTGGGATGGTCAGATGGTTCTCAGAAATGAGAATATGCAAACATTTTATAAGCCATATGTACTAATGTCTCATTGGTCAAGGAAAATCACATGGCCAATTCAGATTCAGGGAATGGAGAAATAGACTCCCACTGATGGGTGGAACTACAAAGGGGCTGCACACATAAATGAAGGGGGAGAATTTGCAACTTCTATAATCAACACGGTTGTGAAAGTGATCATTAGCCTATCTCCAGAAGCTCCTAATTGATATGATGAAATTTGGCCTCGCTTTTTAAAACTGTTTTCTGTTTTATTTGTTATATAATGTTTCTTGACAACCAGTAGTGGACTAGGACAATAATATCTGGCTTTATCCATGAACTAGAAATCAATCTATCTTTGGTGGTGAAGAAATAAAATGAGACAAAAAAGGATTATCTAGTGGGGAAAAGATAAAACAAAACTATGGGTTAGTGGATTTAATGCCATTTAATTGATTCTGTCAACTTCAAGAGTAGACACTTTTTTAGATTTAGCTCAAATGGTGCTGAATTTTTCTTTCAAGTCCCTTGTGATTAGCTGCTATTAAGCCACTTTAATTGTCCCACATCTCTGTGTATGCAATGTGACTGAAAAACTTTTTGTTTTTCTTTGTACTTTTGACTTGAATGAGAAAGTTGTAAATGGTAACTAACAGGGAAAAATCTGTGATGTAGCGTTAGAAGAGGCATTTTTCATAGGAAGCAATAAAAGAAAGTATACATATTAGAACTTTTTTTTCCTTTTGAGAGATTTATGGCATGAATTCAGCAGATGAAATCAATGTACTGTGAATTATGAGTAAGTCTTTGAGGGGCTGTTGATGAATTCAAAATTCCTAGGAAAGCAGTAGAGCACCTGGGGAAATAGGCAAGGGCACAAGTGAATCCAGGGTTCCTCTTGAGAGATGATTATAATTTGTAGGAGTGAAGTTGCCTGTAATTGTTTGAAAGGGAAGACATTTCGATTTCATGTACCCATTAAAATGTGCTCAGTTTTTTTTTTTTTTTGGCTATAATACAAAAATAAGTAAAGTTTACCAGAAATCAACTACTATTTGCATATTCAACTTGCTATTCTGAGCTTTTTAGTATAGCATATCTGGTTAAAAATGTTGAGAGAGAGAATGTTAAGAGAATTTATACTAAAACAAACCCTTACGTGAATCTAAGTTTTGTAGGGAAGAAATTCATGCACAGATTTTTTTCTTATTTGAATTTTAATTATATAGCTTTTAAAATGACATAAGTAAAAATACATAAATTGCAAAATTTTTTGTACTTAGCCTTATTTGCAACACCCACTATAACATAGTATATGGCTTAGATTACCACTCTTGCAGAATAGCAGACTCAATAATGCTTCATGCCATATTCAAATGAATGTTTCTGTTGCAAATCTCATTAACTTTTTAAGATTTCTACAAAGTAGAATTTGCAATGTGTAGTTCTAAGCTTTACTGACATGTTGATAAAGCTAACCAATACTCTCCTCCAACCACGTACCTCAGTTCCTTTCCATCTCCTTAAGCAATTTACACCCAATGGTCTTTCTTCTTTTGCTTTCCTCTTAGACAATCTTTCTTGACGACCACAGCATTTTTATTGATGCCTTAGCACACTTAACAATCTCCCCACAATTTTTGATAACACTTTTTGACTCTTGTTCTCTGTTTTCACTTTCCATTATAGCTTGATAACAGCCTGGGTCTGATCGCTTCTGGGATTTAGTGGTTCTTCTCTCTGAACACAGTCTGATTACACTACATCCAGCCTATTCTAACATGCTCACACCATTTTTGTCTCATGAACATACCGTATTCTTTTTTTAATTTTTTTTGTAATGTACTTGTTTTTATTGTGGTAAAATTCACATAACATGCAATTTATCACTTTAACATAACATACAATTTACCACTTTAACATATAATGTATTACTGGTTTCAGAGGTACAGGTCTGTGATTCATCAGTCTTATATAATACCCAGTGCTCATTACATCACATACTTTAATGTCCATCACCCAATTACCCCATCCCTCCACACCCCTCCCCTCCAGCAACCCTCAGTTTGTTTCCTATGATTGTCTCCCTCTCTGGTTTCATCTTGTTTTATTTTTCCCTTATTCTTTTTTACAACTCCACATCTGTACTCATGCTGATAAACTAAAATGGGAGAGATTTTATAGACTTTCAAATGGTCTTTATTTTTGGGGATCTTTATAATTCAACTCAAATCCCTCCATACAATTAAGGAATTCAGATTTTTTTTTTTTTTTTTTTTTTCCTAGAACTGCAGCCCATAGTGGTCTCCTTCTTTTGAAAAACATTTAGGACTTGTCAGGTGTCCTTACCACCTCCTTAGTTGTTACCCTATGTCTTTCCTTTGTTTCATTCTTGTCTATATGATTTCCCCCAAAAAATGTCAAGTTCTCCTAGGAAGGGTCTGTTGCATATACTCTTTTCTACACCCCTTATAATCTATAATCACTTGGTAGATAATAAAAATAACTAGCTTTATTACAGATTGGTTATGTGTTAGCCATATAATTAGGTTGTTAGAGGACTTGCCTTAAAGCTTCATTTGCAGAGTAAAAGGGATTCCTTGGCTTCAATTGCCTGCCTGGTTGGACTTGTGATTAGCAAGGGGAGGGAGACTGGAGACATTAAGTTTTGATGAGAAAGTAGGAGAGGCGGTATAGAATATTGGTTAAAAGCAGATTCTAGAGCCAGAACATCTAGCTGGATCCAGCCTAGCCCCTTCCTTGCTTTTCACCACTTTCAAGCTGTGTCTTTGGGTAATTATGTACCTCTTCATGCCTCAGTGTTCTCTTTTAGAAATAACAATAATGCTAGTAGCAATCTCAGAGGGTTGATGAGATTCAGTGAGTTAATATATGTTGGTTAGAACAGCGCCTAGTGTTTAGTCAGCACCCAATTAGCATAAAACATTATGAGTGTTTACCTTCATTCTTCTTAACTTATTCATTTTTTTAAAGCTTTATTATTATAAATTAGTAGAATCTGGCCAGCATGCAAAATGGCCATGGTGGTATACAAAGATTTCGAAGAACAGAGATGATTTCTCCCTTCAAAGTCTCAAATGCTGTGAATGAAGAAAGTAGAAGGTCACCTCAGTGGGTGAAAAGGATGTCTGGCTCCATAGTTCTTCTATCACCTTACAGCATTTACTGAGCTTATACACTTTGACTGTTGCATATTCGCGACCTCGTCAGAGTTTTTCTTAGAATTACATGACAGAAGGTACTTGTGCTATAGCAATAGAGTATACTTATGTGAGTAGCAAAAGTACTACTTTTGGGGGTAGAGATAAAAAAAATAGAAAGTGATATATTCAAGATGACAGAATGAATTTCTATCGTTAGAAGCATTTGATTTTCCAAAGATTCAAATACTTCTCTGTCTCCCACCCTTTGCAACTTGAGGACTGCTGGTAACTTATGTTTGGTTGAGTGCCAAGACAAATCAAACCTGAAAAACAAAAAATAAAGAGGAATGTTGGTAAATATAAATATGCATCAGATATACAAGAATGCCTATATTGTATAATAAAGCATATTTTCGTAAGTTCCTTTTGTCTTCCCCCTTCTGAACCTGCAGGATAGTGTTGCTTAGAAACCTATATGTGTAAAGTGATGGCTGAGAACAGAATTTATAATTAATCTATGAAAGTCTGAAATGGCAAAACCTTTGTAGAGTGTAAAGTTCTATGTTTTTGCTATATTCACAAAACCCTGGGATTTGAATGGGCTAGACATGGGGTCAGAATTGATAAGGCAGGTCATCTGATGGTAACCTGCATGCTTGGGAGGACAGGGATACTTAAGTCTGGAACAGCTGGTGTCTGTAAAAATGCCTGTTAGTTGCACCTATTAGTTTTGTGGATAATAAGGGAGAATGAGATTAATTTAATCCACATTCGAAAGACATCTACAATAACCTTCCTACTCTGACAGTGTTAAGCAGAGAACAGAGTTCAGTGAGAAAATGAACATTTGTTTCAGAATTAATATAAAAAATAAGCATAATTTCCCAAGTAATTTTTTACCAGGATGGCATGAACTGTGTATTTTTACAAAGAAGTCAAATTTGATAATTGATTAAATACCTCTTATATAACATTAGACATTTATTTATAACTTACTTTGTAAATTCTATAACATTTTCCTCACCCTGTGATTTACCTGCATTGCCATTTTTAAAATATACTCACAGTGCAAGGGAGCAAATTGGAAAGTAGCATAATTTCAGACTGATATCTACATTAGCACATTACATAACACAATCTGTCATTCTGAAGAGATATTAACGCCAAATGGGTTATTTAAGCTATAGGAAGTATAAAGCAATGCATAAGTTTTCTACGTACTCTAAGGCAGGGTTTTCTTTCTATATAATTTCATATATGAACTACACAGAGATAGGGAGGATAAATCTTTATTTTCTGAAATATATATCCAAATTAAACCATTCTCTTAGATTTATTAATTGTCAACTCTGCTAGATACATTTGAATGTTCTGTTTCCTGACCTATATTTCACTTGGTTAACTTGGGTTCGCATTTAGGTTTCAGTTTAACTTTTCCTCAATACCCACATGATACACACACACACGCACATGCACACACACGCACACACATACACGTTCATCTCAATCTAGATATAAGCATGTCTTTCACGGTTTCCACAATATGCAACTAGCCTTATTATAATACTGTTATTTTCTTTTTATTGAAATAGCTTCTTTGTTGCATTAGAGCAGACACTGTACCTTGCACACGGGTACACCTCTACTCCAGCCTGTTGTAGATCCACCGCACACTGTGTTGACTGCTCTTGCAAAAGCCTTTTGGGGCACTCTGACACTGGTTATAGAGTGCTGGGACTTAATAAGCAATCAGTGCATATTCACCAAAGAAAGGAGTCATGCTGTCTGAAAATCAAAATTCTTACCCTCGTGGAATTAACAAGGTAGTAGGGAAAATTTTATCAGTAGAAATAACAAATTAGTATGACACAAGGGTGGTATGAGTCTAACCAGGATTTTGATGGGCACTCAGAGTAAACTGAAATCTCCGCCAGTTAGAATGATAAAAGGGACTTTGTGGAGTAGATGGTCTACACTGACAGTTTTGTTGCATTATAACTCTGACCAATAACCATAAGGGGAAATCAATGACTTTTGCTTATGCATCAGGTTATTAATATTTTCTGAGAATAATATTAAGACAACAAACATTTATCTTACTTTAAAATCATCTGGTTACAGATGGTTTCTTAAAATAGAAGTAACTTAATATGGCTTACAGTTATGTCCACCTATGCCATTCTTGTTTTCCCTGTGTAAAACATTTCTCAGACATAGCATATGAATTGAATCTATACGACTGTTTACCTTACTTGGTGAGTACACAGTAAGTTCTCCTTTTTTCTTTATTATTGAGGTCCTTGCAAAAGTGATTGGTTTGGTAGTAAAGCTGGAAATGAATTTAGTGTCTGGATTTGAACCATCCTAAGAAAAGATGAGCTTTGCCTAAACTTAATATTTTCTTATCTTTAACTGAGACTGAATCACAGTTAGTTGTCAAGTAGTATAATACTTTTGCACAAGATAATATTGCAATCTGAAATTATCACCTCCCCATAGACCATAATGTTAAATTATCGTTTTTATTCTTGCCTTATTTAATTCAATTTGTCAAATATTCTTTTAGTACCTACCAAGAACAGGAGTCTGCTTAGTCTCATTTGAAATGAAATATTAAAGGTTCTATCATTTCATAAGTAATAGATTTTTTTTCTTACTTGCACTCTACTCTTTAGCACAAGGGCTTTACATCAGTTTTAGAAATCCATGGAAATCATATTTATTTCTTCATAGAAAATACTAGAGTGCTTTATTTCACTGATATGAAAGTACCCTTTATTAACATGAGCTGTTACTCTTTTGAATTTAGGTGTGAGTAACTTAATAGATGATGCTTAATTATTGATTTTATCTTTTGCTTTAATTTTATTTCATTTGTTCCAAAGACATTTATTATGCATTTAATATATGCTAAGTATTTTATGGGAACATGTAATTCCATGTTTCTTCAACACTCCTCATTTGGAAAATCAGAAATAATGCAATTTATATATAATAACCCTCGCAAAAATTGTTGGCATTGAAACATGAGCCATAAACACAATATATCTTCTCTTTGGTAGCCATCATGAACGAGGTAACATTTTGATGAAGAATGCTAGAATGCGGATAGAGCGATTTTATGGAGTCATATTTTCTCATGACTTATGCCCCATGTAGCTTAGCTTTACACATGTATTTCATACAGTGCTGCCATTTAAGTTCCATAAAAGCAATAGTGGCATTTGCATGATTGTGGGAGTTTTAATATTTCCTGTTAAAGAGTACAAATCATATTTAAATGTTCAAATATGATATTCAAATACTTCCTTACTCATTGCCTTTACAAAATCAGGTTCTTAGAGATTTGTCTTATTCATTTTGGTGATCAAGACACAGGTCACATAATTCAGTCCTCATAATCATTTTGTTCATTGACACCTAAAAATATTTGGTAAGGTATTATTCTGTTAAGATTAAAAGCATGGGCTTTCGGGGCACCTGGGTGGCTCAGTCAGTTAAGTATCTGACTTCAGCTCAGGTCATGATTTCAGGGTCCTGGGATCAGCCCTGAGACTGGCTCCGCACTCAGCAGGGAGTCTGCTTGTCTTTCACCCTCTCCCTCTGCCCCTCCCTGCCCAGCTCCTGCGCGCACTCTCTCTCTCAAATAAATAAATAAAAAATCTTTAAAAAGAAAAAAAAAAAATCATGGGCTTTCAAATAAGTGAGCCTTGGATTCAAGTCCAGCCAGTTCTGTTCACCATTATAATATAGTCAGTTTAAGCCTTAACTGAAAATTAGGGAAAATACTAGCATGAGCTAGCAGTTTGTATGAGGGTTAATGAAAAGAATGACAATAGAATGCTTACCCACAGTGCCTGGTTCAAACTATTCCTGTCAAGAACCAGCAGTTTTTTATTACAAAGGTGAATCTTTGATTGTAAAGTGAAACTTAAGTCTTAACTCTGTCTGAAGCAACCATTGGAGAAAGTTTATTGCTGCTTTGACAAAGTCATAATGTGGAAGGGTTGCTGACTGAATTTTTTTTCCTTGATTCCTGAAACACTAAATGTGCTAATTATTTCTAACTTCATTCTCTTATTACTAAAGAAAAATGAATATCAATGCATCAAAGCTCATCATTATTCGTTCATTTTTATTCCAAAATGCTGAAGATGATGAGGAAAATGATAGCCTCAAATCTGCTCTTGAAGTAACTCCACTCTGGTTCCGACCAGACAGATGAAAAAAATTTAAGATTCTTTTAATGATGTTTGTTATTAATGGCTCTTTGGGACCATAAGTTAGATAAATAAAAATTACCTACTTTTTAAAAACAGTATTAACTAGGGGCACCTGGGTGGCTCAGTCCGTTAAACGTCTGACTTTGGTTCAGGTGATGATCTCAGGGTCCTGGAATTGAACCCCATGTCTGGCTCCCTGCTCACCAAGGAGTCGGCTTGTCCCTCTCCCTCTTCCCCTCCACCTCCTCATGCTCTGTTTCTGTCTCTCTCCCTCGAAAAATAAATAAAATCTTTTAAAAAGAGTTTTAGCTAAAACTATTTTTTTAAAATTCAAATCTCGTATACATCAGACTAAATTTCTTCACCTTTTCTCAATCTGAAACTATAACTATTTAATTGCAAAGAACCAAAATTGTAATGAAAACAGCAAATTCACATTTTGAGGGGTAAGGGTCAAAATGTCTGCTTTTATGTCAGTGCATGCCTTGCAATCTTGTGAAAGAGTCTGTTGGAAAACAATACAGTTAACTCTTGAACAACAGGGGTTTGAACTGCACAGATTCACTTATACATAGAATTTTTAAAATAAATACAGTATTATAAATGTACTTTCTCTTCCTTGTGATTTCCTTAATGACATCTTTTATCTAGTGTCTTTATTGTAAGAATGCCAGTATATAATGTATATAACATACAAAACATGTTATCAACTGTTTATGCTATTGGTAAGGCTTTTGGTCAACAGTAGATTATTAGTATTTAAATTTTGGGGGGAGTCAAAAGTTATATGCAGATTTTTGACTCTGCAGAGGGTTGGTACCCCTAACTCCCCCCTTGCTCAATGATCCATGTAAATGATAATTAAGGGAGTGATTTTTAAAAGTTTCCTAAATCGTGGAGTTTAAAAGTAACATTTATGAATCAGTGGTCAGATTTTGACAATAGGATTATCCAAGAAATGATTCACATTTTTAAAACACTTGTTTTTGAGACCAATAGATTGGAGGTATTTTTCTTACCAGTAGCAAGAGAAATACACATTGTATTCTTACGTATTTTACCTAGGGCTTAATTATGATATGATTACCCACTATGAGAGGTAAATTATACACCTACTCATTTACCTGAAATAAATTAGCTATACTAGATTAAGAAAACGTTCAAATTTGTGAATAACTCCCACCGAGAAATGTTCCAACAGAGCACCTGCTGTGGTTCATGTGAAAACATGGCCTTACCCCTAAGCTTCATGGACTTTTCTTATCAAAGACTATTTAAGTTTATTGTATTCTACATTTCCTACTGTCATTTCTCACAACTTGACTTGAAAAGGAAAACAGCTTCTCTGTATTTTTATTTGTTTTAAATCAAAAAGGCTAATTTATCTTAGAGATAGAGACATTGAAGTGACAATCTATAATCAGAGCTGACTACTGACCTCACACTTACCTAATTTTTAAATACCTTTTTAGGCAATAAAATTATATTTCATTAAACCTTGTCATAAGTGAAAATTATTTGATAAATTTAAGCATATTATTAACATGACATAAACCTAATTTGTAATCATATAACTTGATCAAATGTACTTTATAGGCATTTATAAATGCCTATAAATGCCTCTATAGAGGCAATGTTTATTCTGTCACATCTTTCTATGTTGAATTATTTATTCTTTTTAGCACATATTCTCTCATCAGCCATGTATGATGTGTTAAGCAAATCAGTGTAATTTAATTAACTACCACTTTACTCTTACTAGTAACCCTTTTCTTTTAAAATATAGTTTATAAAAAGAAGATAGTTCAATGTATCAACTTGAGTAGACAATAGTTCCTAGTTATTCAGTCAAAAAATAATCTAGTTGTGGCACCTGGGTGGCTCAGTTGGCTAAGCAGCTGCCTTCAGCTCAGGTCATGATCCTGGGATCCTGGGATCAAGCACTGCTAAGTGGGGAGTCAGCTTGTCCCTCTCCCTTTGCCCCTCTCCTTGCTCATGCTTTCTCTCCCTCTCTCTCTCCCTCAAATAAATAAGTAAAATCTTTAAAAAAAATAATCTAGCTGTCCCTGTGGAGGTGTTTTATAGAAGTGATTAAATATGCATTCAAATGACTAAATAAGAGAGATTGTGGTAGGTCATGTGGGTGGGCCCAATGACATCACAAGAATCCTTATTAAAAAAAAAAAAAAAAAGACAGGATGGTCAGAAGGCAGAGAGAGAAGGTAATGTGGTAATAGAAGCAGAGATTAAAGCAATGTGGCCCCAAGGCAAGGAGTGCCATCTGTTTCTAAGAGCTGGAAGATACAAAGAACAGATTATCCTCTATAGCCTCTAGAAAGCAGCAGCTCTGTCGACTCCTTGACTGTAAGGCTGATTTTGGACTTCTGACCTACAGAATTGTGAAATGATAAATTTGTATTGTTTAAAACCACTACATTTGTGGTGATTTGTTACAGCAGCAAGGAAACAAATACAGATTTTGTTGCCTGAAAGTGTGATCATGCTATAAAAAAATACCAAAACATGTGGAATTGGTTTTGTAATTGGGTAATGGGTAGAAGCTGGAAGAATTTTGAGGACAATAATAGAAAAAGCCTACATTGTCTTGAATAGACTGCTGCTAGATATATGGATGTTAAGGACTCTGCTAATGAATAAGTACATAGAGAAAGTGAGGAGTACGGTCAAAACAAAACAAAACAAAACTATGTTGTCATAGAGAATACTTCCAAAGATGTCCATGTTTTAAACCCTGAAACCTGTGTATCTGTTACTTCACGTGGTAAAAGGGACTTTGAAGGTGTGATTAGGGTAAAGTTTTTGAAGTAGATAATCCAGTGGGCCTAATGTAATCATGAGGGTCCTTATAAGACAGAGACAGAAGGATTGGAATTAGAAAGGATACAGAGATGGAAGTGGAGGTTGTGGTGATGCACTTGGAAGATGGAGGAAGAGACCATGGAATGTAGGTGGCCCCTAGAAGCGGGAAAAGACAAGGAAACAGATTCTTCTTAGAGAAATTTTCTCCCAAAGAAATTCAGGACTCTTTACACTTTAATTTTAGTCCAGTGATAAAGATTTTGGACTTCTGACCTCTAGAGATGTAAGATGAAAAATTTGTGTTGTTTTAAGCCACGCAATGTGTGATAATTTGCTACCACCTCAATAGGAAACACATTACCAATTTATGCAACTTTCCAAGAGTTGTATAATTCTAAAAGCCTTGCTATAAAAAACAGCAGGCCTGAGCTATACCCCTTTACCATAGGCAGCTACTTTAAACTATTTTATTGAATTATTTACTTTCTTTCATATCTAAATAATATAATAATATAACTAAATTTTTAGTTCCTAAGTCTATAGCTTTAAGCATTATGTATTGGCTTGAGGCATTATCTATTGACTTCCTATTCCCATTTCCAATCCCCTCATCATCACCCTAATGTATTATGTCCTAACTTTGGATAGACACATTCTACATAAAGGTAATTTAGGGATAAACCTTTACCATCATCCTAGGGATTCTCTTTGTCTTGCTTTTGTACTGTACCTCTCTTACAGTTCCTGTATCTTAAATTTTATTTTCTCAAAAATTACTCCATAGTTTTATCAAAGTATCCTAAGAAAGGATGAATGGTCGATAAAATTTTTGAGATCTTACATACAAGTGTACCTTGGAGGTGTTGTGGCTTCAGTTCCAGACCACTGCAATAAAAAATATTGCAATAGAGTGAGTTAAATGAAATTTTTGGCTTCCCAGTGTGTATAAAAGTTACCTTTGCGATATACTATTAATACTATTAAGTGTGCGGGGCGCCTGGGTGGCTCAGATGGTTAAGCGTCTGCCTTCGGCTCAGGTCATGATCCCGGGGTCCTGGGATCGAGCCCCGCATCGGGCTCCTGCCTCGGCGGGGAGCCTGCTTCTCCCTCTCCCTCTGCCTCTTTCCCTGCTCATGCTCTCTCTCTGTGTGTATCTCTGTGTCTCAAATGAATAAATAAAATCTTTAAAAAAAAAAAAATACTATTAAGTGTGCAATAGCATAGTGCCTAAGAAAACAATGTACATACCTTAATTTAAAAATATTTCACTGCCAAAAAAATGGCTAACCATCATCTGAACTTTAATGAGTTGTAATCTTTTTGCTGGTAGAAGTTCTTGCCTTGATGTCTATGGCTGCTGAGTGGTCAGGGTAGTGGTTACTGAAGTTTGGGGTGTCTGTGGCAGTTTCTTAAATAAGATAGTAATGAAGTTTGCTGTGTTGATGGGCTTTTTTCCCCCACAAATGATTTCTTTGTACCATGTGGTGCTGTTTGATAGCTCTTTACCTACAGTAGAACAGAACTTCTTTCACAATCCATGTCAGTCCTCTCAAACCCTGCTGGTGCTTTATCAACTAAGTTTATATCATATTCTAAATCCTTTGTTGTCTGGGGCACCTGGGTGGCATAGTAGGGTAAACGTCTGCCTTGGGCTGAGGTCATGATCTCAGAGTCCTGTGATAGAGCCCCATGTCAGGCTCCCTGCTCAGCAGGGAGTCTGCTTCTCCCTCTCCCAGTCCCCCTCTCCCTGCTCATGCTGTCTCTGTCTCTATCTCTCTTTCTCAAATAAATAAAATATTTCAAAATAAATAAATAAATCCCTTGTTGTCTTTTCAACAATCTTCACAGCATCTTCACCAGGAGGGGATTCCATCTCAAAAAGCCACTTGCTTTGCTCATCCATAAGAAGCACCTCCTCATCCGTTAAAGTTTTATCATGAAATTGCAGCAATTCATCACATCTTCAGGTTCCACTTCTAATTCTAGTTCTCTTGCTGTTTCCACCACATCTACAGTCACTTCCTCCACTTCAGAAATGTATTTCTTAAATAACACTACTTGAAAGTCAAACTTACTCCTTGATCCATGGGCTGCAAGATGGATGTTATGTTAGCAGGTATGAGAACATTAAACTCGTACATCATCAGAGCTTTTGGATGACCAGATACATTGTGAATGAGCAGTAATATTTTGAAAGGGGTCTGTTTTTCTGAGGGGGAGGTCTCAACAGTAGGCTTACAATATTCAGTAAACCCTGTTGTAAACAGATGTGCTGTCATCCAGGCTTTGTTCTTCCATTTATAGAGTACAGGCCGAGTAGATTTAACATAATTCTTAAGGGCCCTAGGAATTCTCAGAATGCTAAATGGACATTGGCTTCAAACTAAAGTCAACAGCTACAATTGCGCCCAATAAGAGAGTTAGCCTGTCCTTTGATGCTTTGAAGCCAGGAACTGATTTTTCCTCTCTAGTTATGAAGGTCCTAGAAGGTCCTAGACATCTTCTACTACATGGCTATTGGGCTTAGTTTGAAAATCTGTTGTGTCGCGTAGCTGCCTTCATTAATGATCTTAGCTGGATCTTCTGGACAACTTGCTGTTGTAACTTCTACATCAGCACCTGTTCACTTTGCCCTTTTACGTAATGGAGGCAGCTTGCCTTAAACCTCATGAACCAACCTCTGCTAGCTTCCAGCTATTTTTTTGTCAGTTTTCTCATCTCTCTCAGCATTTATAGAATTGAGGAGATTTAGGGCCTTGCCTTAGATTAGGTTTGGGTTTAAGGGAATGTTGTGGCTGGTTTGATATTCTATCCAGATCAGCAATCAGGATGTTTTGCTTTCTCATCATCTGTGTGTTCACTGGAGTATAGCTTTTTTTTTCTTTTTTCTCTTTCTTTTCTTTTCTTTCTTTCTTCTTTCTTTCTTTCTTTCTTTCTTTCTTTCTTTCTTTCTTTCTTTC